>NC_142808.1:10842487-10992884 GCF_049724085.1 Artemia sp. Qi Xiang Cuo | reverse complement strand
AGAATTTTATTATTCTGGTTATATCAAGCAGGATGGTTTTCAAATACTTTTAATTTATCTGATAGTAGGCATGCCTAGCTTATATACTAGGCTAGTCTGTGTTCTCTATACCCTCCAGTCCTGTCTCTTCAGATACTTTCTAGATTTGTGTGTATTTGAATTCTCTTGTGCATTTGAATGCTTTCAGTACTTTACAATCACATACCAATTTTTGTAAGGTTCACAAAAATGAAAACAAAGCTACACGCTAAACATAGCCCATCATTTTAACACACAACACATAGCCCATCAAAACATTTCCATTATGTTTTTAACAGCAAACAATGGTACTTGTCTGCAGGGGCGTTCCAAAGGGGAGCACGGAGGGACGCGCCACCCCTCCAACGTTTTTGGTTTTCAGTAGAAATTTTGCAAAATTCTTTATTGCGGCAGAAAATTTGGCATAAATCAGGTAGTGATTCGGTAAAATTTACGAAGATCGTCCCTCCAATGAAATGAGTCTTGGGATGTCCCTGCTTGTCTGTTATCCTGACCACACTCAAGTTCATGATCTGAGTATAACCAGTTTCTCTGTCTGCAATTTGGAGATAATTAGCTTAGTCTCAGTGAGATAAACTACTATACAGGTAGCCTATATTTTATTTAAATATTTAATATATAGAGTTTGTTTGATTAGGTATTTAATAATTCTGGGTGATCTGCTTTCCAGAATTCTGTGTTGTAGTTTCAATAATTTTTTTCACTAAATTATTATATTTTCACCACCTAACTTCACTTCTTGAGTGTGGTCAGGATCACCGACAAGTACCCAAACAACAAAATACTAATATTTTACAAAAGCAAATAATTCTCAGAAATTGTAGTGCTACTCTAAAACATAATAGGAGTATATAAAGTAAGCTGCAGCCTACATTTATCTGTCAGGGAGGGTGGGGGTAAAGTGAACCAATGTACCTTTAGGAACTGGATACGTATTGGTAAATTTCTAGGTGGCCACTTAATTTAGCTAAGACAAAAGTGAAAACATCATTTGAAGCCTTTTTTTATGCTCTTTCATAATTCAAGAATTGCTTCTGGGGCTAGTTGTATCTTGAGCCCTTAAAGGAATCCCAAAGGTATTTCATTTTGTAACCACACAAAGAATTTATCAACACTAGTTAAGCTATTGAAAAGTGGTTAAAAACATATTGCTAGTTTATAAATAGGTTGGTCAAGAGTAATACATTCCAAAAATACTTATTTATAACAATCCATACCTCATTTATTAGGCAACTCAAAAATAAATCATTCTTACTTCTTAAAAAAAGCACCTGGAATCCTAAACGGACTCCTTTTGGCTTCTAACTGCACTTTTCTTCTCCTTCATTAGAAATCACTTGCTCCATCATTTATTGTCTTTCTGGCTGCCAAGTTGGTGGATTCTACTCCATTTCATTAAATTTATATTCTTCCAAGGGGGGGGGGGGAGAACTGAATTGGCTTTTTCATAAAGGCCAAACAAGGGAAGCGTAGGGTCCTGTTACCATTTCCCTGCAATTTAAGAGTAAACTCAGCAGGTACCTCTATGGCTCTTGCAACAGGACCCTCCCCTATTCTGCTTGTCAACCCCTCTTCTTTAAACTTACAATACTTTGGAAGATGTTACTCACTCAAAGAACATCTAAATTCATTAGCACATCAATTGCCTCTCTGTAAAACTTTTTTTCAATAGAGGCTGGCAAGCAAGCATCCACAATCAGGTTAATATCTAGTTGAAGTTTAAAATTTTGGGATAGGGCATGCAGTTTATAAATTCCAGGAGTACTAGCAGTTCATTCAAAGAAAAGTTGTTGCAAAGTTTCTTCTGTCAAGTTGCAGAGTCAACAGTTTGGGTCGCTATACTGCTTCCATATGAATTCTTCTCTTCTCAGCATTACTGCTAAGCTTTTTATTTTAAAGTATGCCCAATTTATTTCAGACTCTTTGAAATTTTGCACAAGCTGGGGGTTGATCCACTTTGCAGTCTCTGCAGCCAGAATGTCCACTTTTTTGTTATAGTGGGTGCCTACATGACTAGGAATATGCTGGAAAGCCACTGCTATGTCAATCTTATATAGAGAATCAAGCTGTTCTCTCATCTCCTGCAAATCAGTGTCCTTTGCATCCCAGGTTAAGGTTTTGATTGATTAGTTTAAGAGCAGCCTGAGAATCCAAGAAGATTGCTACTTTGCTGAAATGGAGAGATATATTTTTGACTGCCTCTAGTGATTCAACTATTGCTGCCAGTTCAGCCGTCAAAACTGAGGAGTTCAGTGAGAGAGGCCTTTGAAAGGACAGAGAGGTGTGTGGAATTATTGCTGCTGTGCTAGATTTATTCCCTACTAGGGATCCATCAGTATAAATGTGCAGATGATCTTTAAACTATGTAGCCTATTTTCTTAAAAATTCAGCCCTAATTAGTTGGTGTGGGATATTCTCCTTTTTGTCTTGTATAAGTTTTAGGCTGACATTTGGTTGGCAGAACTTCCATGGAGGAGGAAATTTAAAAGAATCAACCTGAATTTTATCTAATAACCAGTTTGGACAGAGTGCTGAAAAAGCTTGCCATGAAGCAATCCTGATTTTATTTTGCTGCCTAGCTCTCCCATGACAGAGAGTGAAAATGGGGTGCCTCTCCCCATAGGCTTGGATCCTGATATAATATTTAAAAGTGGTTTTTGCTATTTTCTTGCTTATATCGAAAACTCCTGCTAGTTTCCTTGTACAATCACTAGAAGTGTGTGGGCACAAGCCAAGAGCCAGTCAGTGTGCTATGTTCTGGATAGTTTCTAATTTCAACATGTTGTTCTTATTGGTATGGCCATAAGCAACTATCCTATACCCCATTTTGGCCTTATATATTGTTAGTAAAAAGTTCCTAATACAGATGGTGAGTTTCCCCATTTTGTAGAGGCAAGTCTTTTTAGAATTACAATCCTTTTCAGGCAGACCTCTTTCATCAACTCTACTTGTTTATTCCCAGTCCATCAATGGTCTATTTTCAATCCCAGTAATCTGCATTCTTTGACTAAATCAAGTCTCTCTCCTCCAATAATTATTTCGAGCCATTGGAGTGGAAATGTTTTTGTTATTGAACATCATTGCTTTTGTTTTTTGGGCTGATACACTCATTCCAAATGCTTTGGAGAATTAAACTAATTTGTCCAGAGCAGGGTTTAACTTTCCAATTGCTTCATTATTGCAGCATCCTACTTCCCAAATGGTGAGGTCATCTGCAAAGACTGCTAGCCCTAAACTCTCACTTGAAAATTTGAGCTCAGACAGAAAGCATAACTACTGCTATAAAATTGTTCTTATAGATAGTGATTACCTAGCATTCACCCTGCCCATTGGTCAAGCAAGTCCATTGATTGTGAACTGAAATAAGGTTGTATTAATATTTTGTATTTTTGCCACTGCTCATTAAAAAAGATGGAATTAACAATGACTGGGATGAATGCTATCTATAGAACAATTTATTTGGCAGTTTATAGTAGCAATTTCAAAAGATTTATGCAATGTATTCCTAGGGTGGACAAAATTGATTTTTTTTCTTTTAAGTTGGAAAAAAAGAAAAAAAGAGGAAAGATTTGAGGACAAAGATTTTTCCCTAGGATAATATATTGACTAGGATAATTATATATATTTTAAAGTAAGAATTTTTTTCTTAACATATCTTCTTATCATCAAGACCAATTCTAAATTTATACCAAATAAGGCATTGAGTGATATATTCAATTTATTTGTAAGTCAATAATATGATTTGCAAAAAATTTACCCACTATTTTTGTTGATGGTATTCAAAAAACTTGAAATGGTAAGAAAACAGTTTATATTTGAGTTGCCTAGTAAACAAGGTTTGAATTGCTATATAAGTATTTTTGGAATATACTACTCTTAAACAACCTATTTCTAAACTATTGATGTTTTTATCCATTTTCCAATAACTTAACTAGCGTTGATAACTTCTTTGTATGGTTACTAAAATAAAAAACCTTAGGTGCCCCTTTAAGCAGCGTTCACAAGCATGTCTAGCTAGGATCCCATGTCTAGACATGTGTCTAGCCAGAATCCAATGCCTAGGCAATGACCATTCACATGTAAAATTCAGTGCTTAGCTAAAACTACAAATTTAGTTTCAAATTGTCATTTCTAGCCAAACAACAGAGCTTATGCAGGCAAACTTCCAAATATTATAATCCCTATTTTTACTGTCACAACCTAATGGATGAGGTAAGCAAAACAATTGCCTTAGTGTGCTTCATTATTATGTCTGGTGTTGCATATTTGCTTAAAATGAAAAAAAAAAATTAATGAGAAAACAAAAATTAAATTTCAATTTACAAATGTAAACAAAAATGATGAAAATAGAGGATCTTGACACATTCTGATTTGCTGTAATTGAAAATCTGCCAAATTTTACTTGTGAATGGTTGTTACCTAGATATTAGATTCTGGCTAGCCACATGTCTAGACATGGGATTCTATCTAGACAAAGCTTGTGAATGCTGCTTTAAGGACTCAAGATGCAATTAGCCCCAGAAGCAATTCTTGAATTATGAAAGAGCATCATGAAAGATGCAATTCTTGAAATTATGAAAGAGCACCATGTTATTCTTGAATTAGAAAGGCATCAAATCAGGTTTTCACTTTCATCCTACCTAAGTTATTGCATCACCTAGATATTTACCCTGAAATTAAGGTAAATTGTATTTTTTTTTTTTAAATTTCAATTTCAAACCAGTCAAGTAGGCACTTTGGTAAATATTTACCAAATCATATTATTGAGTTACAAATAAAGTGAATATACCACTTGATTCCTTTTTTATGCTCTTCATGAATATAATAATCATTTTTGTCAGGGTATTTATTTAGCCTTGGCCCCCTCATAAGGAGACATGTTAAGAAAACAATTCTTACTTTAAAATATGTATAATGATCCTAGTTCTTATATTATCCAAGGGGAGAACCTTTATCATCAAGTCTTTCCTCTAAAAATCTTCAAAAGAGAAAAAGTTTCCAAATATCACCACGCTTTCAATTCAATGCTTAAGTCTTTTTAAATTGCCGCTTTAAATTGCTGCCTAATAAGTTCTTTTATAGACAGCGTTCATGCCGGTCTTTTTATTTTTTTTTTAAAGAGCAGTGGCGAAGGGCGAATAGCAGTGGCGAAGGGCAAATAGCAGTGGCGTAAATACAAAATATTAATAGCAGTGGTGAAAGGCGAATAGCAGTGGCGAAGGGCGAATAGCAGTGGCATAAATACAAAATATTAATAGCAGTGGTTAGGTTAGGCTCCCTTATGAGGGAGCCAAGGCTAAATAAATACCAATTTTGTATATATTGACCTCAAATGGTATGTATTCTTTATTTGTAAGTAAATACTATGAATAATAAAAAAAATATCTGAATAGGTACTTCAAAACATCTTCCAGTTACATATTTTAGCCTGTAGACCCATCCCTGAAAGTTTCATTTTCCTGACCTAACCCCTTTCCAAGATTACAGGCTAAAATATGTCCTGAGAAGGTATTTTGAAGTACTTATCTCCTTTCCTTCTCCCTCTAGAGGATCCTGAAATTTGCCTACATGACAAGTCTATACCTATTGAAATTTTGACAAAACAACATTTTACTTTAATTTTCAGTTATAAGATTCTTTTTCTTTGGCTTTAGTTCTGAAAATACAATTCCTGTTATTTGAGTAGTATTTTCAGCCATATCAATGTTAGTTTTCAAAATTTTGGAAATGTATTTGCATATCTTTAAAACTCTATAAATCAGGATTGAGCAAAGTTGTGAAGCTGAAAACAATTTTGTTGGACTTCATTTTAAGTAAGCATAAGATCTATATTGCAGGGTTTCACTTTTATAACACACAGATTTTTAAAGGTCATCAAAGGTCAGGATCACCTAAAGAGAGAAGAAGCGGAGGTAGCTACTTCAAAATACCTTCCTGGGACATACTTAAGTCAGTAGCCTAGATCCATCCCTGACAATTCAATTTTCCTAACATAACTCCTTTCCAAGATGGGCAAAAATAGGTAAAGTAGAATTTTACCAAAGGTTGACATGGAAGCTTGGCATTACCTTTCTGGGGTACATTTCTGGCCCTGGATTCATTAGCCTAGCAAACTGAAAGATTCATTTTCCTAACCTAGCCCCTTTTCAGGATAGAAAAAAGGAGCTAAATTGCAATTTTATTAGGTTCTTAGATTTTTACCCTTTGGATAACTATTTTGCAACTGTAAAACGGCTATTTAACATTTTGAAGCATCACAGACCTAGGGAAAAAACTGAAACAGTTATTCCGATTTTGTAATTCTTGCCTATTTTAAAAAAGGACTTAATTCCGAGTTGCCGGCAAGGTCAGTTCGTAAAGTGCTACAATTGCCCAAATTTGCGCGCTACAGAGTGATTTTCAGTGCCACAGTCAAAAAATTGACTGGAATAGTGCAAAAATTGGACATTTGTTCTACATTTGACAACCCTGAGCTGGTGCTACTAAATTATACGGCTAAACTTCGTAAAATGATGTATTCATTTATGTCATTCGATCAACATCCAATCCTTCTTTTTACTATTAAGTCGTTTGTTTTTTCTAAAATCTCACGTTTACTTTGATTCCTCAATCAACATTATTGTATTTCTTTCGCTCTAAAATCTTACATCTTTCTGCAAAGATTTCAATTCTAATGTTCATATTTGTTCTAAGACCCTACAGCTCACTGATGTTAGCAAAAAGTGTGAAGAACGCTATTTTTTTGCTGCAAAGAAGAATAATGAGAGAGCTTTGATGATATACTCATCATTGTTCTTAAACCGCTGATCAGAGCAGAATGATGAGAGTTGTTTGGAAAAGAGTGACACAGAAAGTAAGATCTTAGTCCTAAGATTTCACTTTTAAGCGTTCTTTGTCAAAAGATGTAAGATCTTAGCACAATAATGGGTAAAAGAACGGCCTTATTCTTTCAAAGAAAAAAAATAACAAAGTTAACTGGTCTATGATGAGAATACACCTGCATGTGACTATGTGAAACTGTTAGAAAACAGCATAATAGTAAAAAGGGTAATTGTAATGTTGGGTGACATTTTGATTCAACGATATATCAATATTTTTACTTTCGATAATCAATTTTGATAGTTCTGGTCAGTTTTTTGCTTAGATTAACTTTAGGTTTTGCCAATATTCAAAAACAAAAATTGTGATTAGATAGTATTTTGCATAATTACTTCTAAATGTTGAAAAAATACAAAAACACTTGTGTTACATGAATATCACAAAACAATATCACAAAAACACTGATTTGTAATTACTCGGGATCAAGATAAAGAAAAATAAGCCACTGTATAGTTTTGGCTTGTCAGAAAAAATCAGCTGCATGTCAATATTTCTCCCTGTAAATTGGCTCTGCTTTTCAGTGATTAAATAAATAAAAATTAGTTCTCTCTCCGACGGAAAATCGCCCCAACGGAAAAATCCTACAGACAATTTCAACTCCTTTGAAAATTTTCCCTGGACAACTTTCTTGGTATATCTCCAAACGTAAAATTGAGTTGTCAAAGAGAAAGTAAGTCAAATAAAAGAATTTCGTATAAGAATTCTGGTAAATTTCGCCCGTGTATAATTTCCCTTGGAAAGTCCAACCCCGGAAATTTCCCTTCCGACGTAAAAATCTCCTTTTGGAAAATTGCCCCCCCCCCACAGAAAATTCACTCTCCCCGAAAAAATGTCTGTTTACTTTCCAATAACAAATAATATAAGTAAACACTAGACAAATTTCAAAACTTACAACCCTTTCCCCAGGGACATGCAGGGTCGTGTCAACTCCAGAGGTATGAATACTTGATCTTTCAACTATTCTGATCAAAATGCTCTCTACACATTTTGACCATATGACTTTGGAAAAAGGGGAATTGGAAAGAGTAGGGAAGCTAATTGCCTTCTAATCGTTTTGGTCACCAAATTGGGAACTAGAAATGTGATTTCCGCTCGAGCAAGCCTTCTCTTGATTTTATATGACCACTGGTTTGATATGATCACCCTGACAAAAAAATATAAAACAAAACAGAACAAATAAACACGCATCTGTAATTTTTTCCTTATGGCAAAAATTATGAAATTTCACATTTTTGCAGATTGAAGCTAGAAAACCTTACAGTAAGGTTCCCTGAAGCAGGGAAATAAATTTTAGGACAGCTTCGTAAAGGTATTTCTGACACTCATATTACAAAACTTCCTCAACTTGAGCTGATAAGATTCTTATAGAATCAAAAACGCCTTACTGAAAATTTAGAAAGCCGTGACAGTTGCAGCTGCTGGTGGAAGCTTACCTTGCATTGACCACGGAGACTTTGTCATTTGACACCCACAAACAGGCTTGATTATGTAATGGTTGAATCACAAGGATTGTCATGGCACTTGCATCTGTTAAGATGCAAGAATCCAATATGGCCAAGTCCAAGTCTCTTGTTATTTTACTCTCAATTTGGAGAAGATCGTAAGGAACACGGATTGAGGTATGTGGCAATCGTGACGAGGGTGATATAAACAAGGCCTACAATCCTAGAAGGTATTTTATCAAGCCAAGCCTTTCAGAGGTTCTCAGCAACATTAGAAAGTCCACCTTCACTAAACGTAGCTTGAGTACAGGTTATACCAAATCACGGATACAGCTATGCATGGTGTGTATCAGCATATATGAGTCAGTGGATTGAATACATTATTCTTCTTCTTGGGATTTGCAAAAAAATTCTATGTTGGATCGGTTCTGCTGGATGTTCACTGGTAGATACCAGAAAAAGCCGAAATAATATCGTTTTCGATATAGATATTTACCTTTTGATATCGATATTTGGTGCGATGTCCAATATTGTCTAACACTAGGTAATTGAATTAAGTTGAAACTTCCAGGACTTGATAAAAAGGATGTTCAACTGACCAAAGGGCAACATTTTAGTACTACTTCTACTTTTAGTACTAGTGGTGTTACTGTTAGTACTACTAATAAGTTCAAACTTAATACCCAAATCAATTATTGAGATACACCCTTTTAACAATATGAATGCCCATAGTTTCTTTTGATATAGTACAAATTTGCCCTCAATATTGTCTCAAACTTTCAATATTATAGAATTAGCCTTAATAGTGATAGTATCATAGTAGCTGTAGAGGTCGTAGGAGAAGTAGTAGCAGTATTAGTGTTGTATTAGTAGCAACAGTAATAGCAACAGCATTAATAACGGAAGTAGCACGCATATGTTGTCTTTTCGTCAGCTAAACATTCCTCTCATGATGCCCTTTGACCTCTTTTTGACGCCCTATTTACCTTCATACTCTAAGCCTTACAAGTTGTAGCAATCAAAATAGTAGTTGTCGTAGTTTCGTTGTAGTAGAAGTATTTGTGAAAGTAGCAGTGGTAATGGTATTTTAGAGGCATGCATATATTGCCTTTTTGTCAATTGATATTTCACATTTATTTTGCAATTCATCTGCTTTAAGCATTCTCTGAAAGTTCCAGCTTGATCCCCAAATCCGCGCCATTTTAACAATCTGCTTGTACATAATGCCTTTTGATTTAGTCCAAATCCTCCCTCAATATCCTGGTAAATTTTTAACTTCATACGTGTAGTCTTAATTGTGCTAACACCCAAAATTTGGATGTGGTTTTTGAGTTTTACAGCTATTCCTTATTTTCAGTTCAAAAAACTTGCAGTTTTTTTTAGAGGAAGTTAGGATGCATTATAGAACTCTCACTTGGTATCAAAAGACATCGTCTAGATCCTCACACATTGTTTGAGTCGTTCTACTGGTAAGATGTATCGAGAGGTCTAGGCTTGCGAGCCAGCACCCTCTGAAAACAATAACCAGGTCAAAAGAAGAACCTGTGGTAAAGACTCGGAGAATATGTTGTGCCATTGGGTTTCCAGACATGATCTATGGAACGAAGACTGGTCGAAGAGGGTCAGAGGAGTTGCAGCCGATCAAACAAAATGGTCGTCAGAAGTCATTCCAAGGTCCTTTTGTGCCAGGCATGCAGTATAATCCTCTAATTCCCACCGGAAGTAAAGTAAGTGAGGAAGGGCAATACGAATTTTCACACATTAGAGACAGGGGGAGGGGGGATTGAAACTATCAAAATTATATCTTATGCATATATTCTTGTAGTCTTGATGGCCCAGATGAGTTCAGTCTCCTGAGGACTTTGTCTTCTTCCCTCACACTGCGCAAGTATGATGTCATACCAAAAGGTAGGAAATATTTTTGATGTGCGTTTGTTCCAGTGGATGTTCCCTAAAAACTTTTAACTTTTATCCATTGGCCCTTCCTCCCTAATGATTAAAACAGAATATTTCCATAAAGATTCACCAGAAAGTGATTATCATCCTTTTTTCATATTCTTTCTTTTCTCGTACATTTTTCTTTTCTTTGTATAAGAATCCTCTCGACCAAAGGACTGAGGGATATAAGCTTTAAGCCGATCAGATAAAATAGCTATTTACTCTTTTTAAGCCTTTTCAAGCGAACTGGGAAACAGAATTTGGCCTTTCTTTGGGCCCTCAATCCCGGGACTTACGGTTTTTAAGTTTTAACCGCTTCAGAAAATGTTTCTTGTCTTTTTAAGCCCTATTTTCCAGTAAGCCAATAATTTCCTCTTTTCTATCTGCATTGGGGCCACCTTAGCCTAAGGATTTGAGGATAGAAGTTTCAAGCCATTAAAAAAAAAAAGAATTTGTTCTTTCAGGAGAACCAATTTTTCTCTTTTTCTTGTACATCAGGGTATGCTTGATCCCTAGGATTTTACGATATAAGCCGTGAGACGATCAGAAAAAAAGTCATTCACTTATTTTGACCCTATATATATATATTTTTTTTGAGGAGGGGGGCTTTGCCCAAAACAACTTTTTTTTGGGTTGTTCTTCTTGGTCAATAGACCTACGGCTGCAAGTTTCAAAATAATCAAGTCGAAAAGACTTTGAATGTGAACCTTTTGAATATACGAGAGAAATGGTTATTGGGATCTTTTTTTTATGTCTAGGAGGCCATGGGGAGACTCGATGGTAAAAAAGGGAATGAAGCAAGGGCGGATTGCCCTTCAATCACAAATGTTAAAAGGGGAACTTCAGAGAACGGTTTGTTTGCTAGTTCAGAGAACGGCACTGCAACAAGACTTCAGAAAGTAAGTATACTAATAGTCAGAAAATAGGACAAACAATTAGAGTCAACAAACATCTTTTCCTGAATGGCTTGAGACTTAAAATGTAATTCCCGTAGTCAAGTGAATCCTGTTTTTCAAGACAAATATTTACTTAGGGGAGTTGTGAACAAGGGAGGAGGGCAGAGGTGGTTTTTGGTGAGAGACAGAGGGGGAAATTGCCCAAGGCAGAAAATTTAAAATAAACAATGTAACAATTATAATCGTTTTGTAATTATTTTAATTTTATTTTCATTAAAATAAAATAGAGGGCGCAGTTAATAAATAAAACAATTAATAAATTATTGATTAAATAATAAAATAAAATAAGTAAAAAAATAATTTAAATGATAAACATAAAAAATATTTAAAACGTAAACTAGTAATTAATTTATGAACTGAAAAAAACCTTTATTTAGGTTTATGTTGCGTGTGCTACTTTCGGTATGTTATTGTTCTGCTCTTCAACGGTTTTAATAAATCAACAAAAAAGGAAATGTTTACTATTGGTCCATAGCTGAGATTCAGTTCTGTCCATCTACATAATTAAATTTTTGAAATTCAGTGTACAGGATTTTTAGAATTAAAAATACGTTGAAATTGATTGAAAAAGGAAAATTCTCCTATTTTATAAGCAAGTTCGGATCCTTCTCTACAAAAAAGTAAAAATAATATAATAATTTTGGTTCGGTGAAAGAACAGATACGATATTTATGAATGCAATGATAAAAGTAAGTATCTTCCCCTTTTGGTGCAAATTCTACAGAATGCTGACATCTAACACTGCTATTCACACACACAGATGCATAGGAATAGGAGTACTATAAATATAGGCTGGAAAGGCCAGGACAGTTTCTTGTGACAGAAGAACATATGTAAAGATTGGTAATACTCTTGTCTTCAGCCTTTAATGAGGGAAACACGACAAAATTCTTGCATTATAATATGCAGACAAAACGGATTTTCTAGGTTGCTTCCACATTAGTCCAAGCTTTTCCACTATATTTTTTTGCTTTTAGTAACGCCATTATCCATTATTCAATTTTTACCTGACCTCATATTTTAAATATTTGCGATTTTGAATTTTCAAGAAAGATTTGCAAACATCAGTTTCAAGGATTCTAGAAATCTATAAAGTTTTTTTGTTATATATTTGCTCAAGCTGTAAGAAAACCTTCAAGGACATGAGCTTTTCTTTAATTCAATTAGTTGTTCGCAAAATTATTTATCAAATTGAGAAATATATGGATGACGCTTAATTTAGAAGAAGTCTCAAATACGGAACTTCCAATTTTCTAAAGTTCCATACGTCTAAATTTGTACACAGAGCCGGCGGTTTTAGAGAGAGGACATTTACTCTAGGAGCAGAAACTTTAGGGACGAATAATTTCAAATAAATCATCTAAAGGTTAGAAAAATTCTGTAATTTTTGTTTTTTTATTTTTATTGAAGTAAAGAAGAGGAAAGAGTTAAATAAAGCAAAATAACAATATAATAAGACAATAATAATTAACATAATTGAATAACGAATTAAAAAACAGATTATTAATTAATAAATAAATTAAAAATAATTTTTTTAACAAATTAAAATTTATTAAAATGTAGCCTAAAAATTTTGTGGAAGACAGAGGGGAGGGGTGGGGGCTAATCTATATTTCACCCCAGGCAAAAGAAATGCCATAACCATCAATGTTAGTGCATAGGAATCCTAAAAATTGAAACAACATTGTAAAAAAAAAAAAAAAATACAATTGACAGAAATGCGGATTAAACATTGAATTGACCCTTACAATTTCCACTTTAAAGAATATAGGTAAATGTTTAGAGCCAAACATTTGGATTTTTATGCATATAATTATATTTGTCAGAACTTTCCTTGGTGGATGAAAAACTCAACATACTTTTATTAAGCGCTAAACTAACCCGACCTAAATATTAGAGTGACTTTACTTTTTAAAGCAAAAAACAGATTAAAAAGAAAACTTACTTCAAATGCACGAATGCCACTTCGAGCCTTCTCTTGAATAACATAGAAATTCGAACGAGATTCCACATTTGCTTCAAAATTGCTTTGGATTTGAAGTTTTTCATAAGAAGTTGGATTCCCACGAGCCAAGGAACAAATAGATTTGGATGCAATCAAATCCTTCAATATATCTACAACAGTCCATGATTCATAATATAAGTGAACTTCAGGGGGATAAGTTTTCCCAAATTTACATTCAAATAGTTTTCCTTTTGTTTAAGCTTCAAATTTTTCAAAAAAAATTGCTTCTGCTTCGAAATAAATAAGTGAACATCGAACGAAGTAAGTCTTTAAATTTAGAATTTCGTTGGGTATCTCATACAGATGGTCAAAAGGCAACACTTCTTTACGTCCGTGATTTACATAGTACACATGTACAACTTCAGGCGACTTGACTTTAGATATAACAGCACGATAATATTTTCTATCTGAAGATGATTGGGCTACACATGTTAATGTTTCTTGGCCTTTTGTCAAAGGCTGTAACCTATGATTCTGGGCAATCCTTTCGCTGAGATTCTCTATTTCTTGAAGATCATCTGCCAATTGGATACTAAATTTCAATGGTCCTTTGTCAACTGAAGATAACCTAATTTTGCAAATTACATCCATGTCCAAAACAAGGGGTTCATACGTTCTTTAACGAACAAATAAACTTTCAAATGGGGATAAATCCATTTATTTAGACAGTGAAAAAAACAGGTACAAAAGTCCAGATATTTCAGTCACATATACAGCGACCGTCTTCAGTAGAAATACTAAAATAATAAAATTAAAACTAGCATATTTATATGAAAGAAAATAAATAACTTATCGGGTCATTCACAAAATAATGAACTTCCGGATAATTCACTGGATTATTTTCAGAGAGAGTTCATTAACAAAGTTCATTCAAAGTTCTTGATTTAAATTTTCTTCTTTAATCTTGCCCAAATGTAGAACAAATTTCCAATGAAAGTGGTAAAGCCTTCCGTGTCTTCTAATTGGAAACCAAATGTTGAATTTTTATATGTTTACTGGGTTGGTCTCATTTCCCCATATATACGACGTATTTTCGACGCAACACCTTCAAATTAGGTGTTGTTTTTTTACGCCACACTGCCGTTCTAAGACGAGAATATAAACATTCAACTGGAGATAAAATCATTTATTTAGACAGTGAAAAAAAAAACAGGTAAAAAAGCCCAGATATTTTGGTCACATTTACAGCAACCGTCATCAGCGGAAATACTAAAACAATAAAATTGAAACTAGCATATTTATATGAATGAAAATAAATAACTTATCAGGTCATTCACAAAATAATGAACTTCCGGATTATTCACTAGATTATTTTCAGAGAGAGTTTATTGAAAAAGTTGATTCAAAGTTCCTGATTTAAATTTTCTTCTTTAATTTTTCCCAAATGTAAAACAAATTTGCTATGAAAGTGGTAAAGCCTTCCGTGTCTTCTAATTACAAACCAAATGTTGAG
This sequence comes from Artemia sp. Qi Xiang Cuo, assembly GCF_049724085.1. NCBI lineage: Eukaryota > Metazoa > Arthropoda > Branchiopoda > Anostraca > Artemiidae > Artemia > Artemia sp. Qi Xiang Cuo. The sequence goes on along the minus strand of NC_142808.1, from coordinate 10,978,172 downwards.
TTTTTAGATGTTTACTGGGTTGGTCTCATTTCCCCATATATACGACGTGTTTTTGACGTAACACCTTTAAATTAGTTGTTTTTTTAGACCACACTGTAGTTCGATGACTACCAAATAAACTTTCAAATGGGGATGGATACAATTATTTATCCAGTGAAAAAACAGGTACAAAAGTCCAGATATTTTGATCATTTCTACAGTAACCGTCTTCATCAGAAATTACTGAGATAGTAAAATTGAAACTAACCTATTTATATGCATGAAAATAAATAACATATCGGGTCATTCACAAAATAATGAACTCCCGGATTATTCACTGGAATATTGTCAGATAGAGTTCATTGACAAAATTCATTCAAAGTTCTTGGTTTAAAATTTTTTTCATTAATCTTGCCCAAATGTAAAACAAATTTCCAATGAAAGTGGTAAAGCCTTCCGTGTCTTCTAATTGCAAACCAAATGTTGAGTTTTTATATGTTTACTGGGTTGGTCTCATTTCCCCATATATACGACGAATTTTCGACGTAACAACTTTAATTAGGTGTTTTCTTAGACCACACTGCCGTTTTAAGACGAACAAATAAACTTCCAAATGGGGATAAATCCATTTAGTTAGACAGAGAAAAAAACAGGTACAAACGTTCAGATATTTCGATCACATATACAGCGACCGTTATCAGTAGAAATACTAAAATAATAAAATTGAAACTAGAATATTTATATGAAAGAAAATAAATAACTTATCGGGTCATTCACAAAATAATGAACTCCCGGATTATTCACTGGAATATTGTCAGAGAGAGTTCATTGACAAAATTCATTCAAAGTTCTTGATTTAAATTTTCTTCTTTAATCTTGCCCAAATGTAAAACAAATATCCAATGAAAGGGGTAAAGCCTTCCGTGTCTTCGAATTGCAAACCAAATGTTGAGTTTTTAGATGTTTACTGGGTTGGTCTCATTTCCCCATATATACGACGTATTTTCGACGTAACACCTTTAAATTAGGTGTTTTTTTAGACCAAACTGCCGTTCTAAGACGAACAAATAAACTTTGAAAGGAGGATGAATCCATTTATTTAGACAGTGAAAAAAACAGGTACAAAAGTCAACATATTTTGGTCACATCTAAAGCAACAGTCTTAAGCAGAAATACTGAAATAATAAGATTGAAACTAAACTATTTATATTGAAGAAAATAAATAACTTATCGGGTCATTCACAAAATAATGAACTCCCGGATTATTCACTGGAATATTGTCAGATAGAGTTCATTGACAAAATTCATTCAAAGTTCTTGATTTAAATTTTTTTCTTTAATCTTGCCCAAATGTAAAACAAATATCCAATGAAAGGGGTAAAGCCTTCCGTGTCTTCGAATTGCAAACCAAATGTTGAGTTTTTAGATGTTTACTGGGTTGGTCTCATTTCCCCATATATACTACGTGTTGTCGACATAACACCTTTAAATTAGGTGTTTTCTTAGACCACATTGCCGTTCTAAGACGACCAAATAAACGTTCAAATGGGGATAAATCCATTTATTTAGACAGTGAAAAAAACAGGTACAAAAGTCCAGATATTTCGGTCACATATACAGCGACCGTCTTCAGTAGAAATACTAAAATAATAAAATTGAAACTAGGATATTTATATGAAAGAAAATAAATAACTTATCGGGTCATTCACAAAATAATAAACTTCCGGATTATTCACTGGATTATTATTTTGACAATGACCCGATAAGTTATTTATTTTCTTTCATATAAATATGCTAGTTTTAATTTTATTATTTTAGTATTTCTACTGAAGACGGTCGCAGTATGTGTGATCGAAATATCTGGACTTTTGTACCTGTTTTTTTCACTGTCTAAATAAATGGATTTATCCCCATTTGAAAGTTTATTTGTTCGTCTTAGAACGGCAGTGTGAGTATATACCATCTATTGAATTTGCTGGGGCCCCCGTACCAAACAGGTTGTGTGTGTACTTTCAAGTAATTGGGTTACCAGGGTCATTTGCCTATTACAATGAGCTCTACATGGCTTGGCAGACATGTTTTTTTTTTTATGACATAGATTTTTTGTGTGTCAGTCGATTAGATAAATTTGGCGAATATTCAAATATGATAACTTGATGGGTCGGTTTTCTAAAAAAAAAAAAAAAAACTTGTAATGCTACAATGTACTTAATTTAAAAAAAAACCGATATAATGTCCCCAGACTGCATTCCAATTTTAATTATGCATTAAGACATTGTTTATAGTACACCATATATTTTTAACTTTTGAAAACAATGGATTTGTCTATTTTCAATGTGAGTACACTTTTCATTCTTTTATTTCCTCAAAAAAATAAAGAAAAACGTTTTACTAGTAAATGCAAATTTCAGAGGGACAGCCTCAAAACAGTTCTTTATCATTCAGAAATAAAGCTTTTTCCTAACATGATGTATTTTTCTGCTTTGAATGAAAAGCTTGCGTGTTACAAAGAGTGTGAGAGTTTGTTTTTTTTTTGGGGGGGGGGTTAAATTTAGCAGGCTCTTGCTATAAAAGGGGTTTTTATACTGACGATTGCCGGGTGGATTCAGTTGGGAAAAAATGCGTGCGGGAGGGGGGGGCCCTAGAGGCCCTCCATTTTTTTTTGTGGTTACTTAAAAAGGACATTAGAACTTTTAATTTCCGTTCGAATGGGGCTCCAGATAGGAGCTTTTAACTTCTATAGTAGGGTTCTCTGATGATGTGATTTTCATTAAAGTTCTATGAGTTTTAGAGGGTGTTTTCCACCTTTTTCGAAAACAAGGCAAATTTTTCTCAGGCGCGTAACTTTTGACCGCTATTGCTAAACTTGATGAAACTGATATATTTGAAATCATATGGATTCTCTCCTTACGCTAAAGTTTTTTATTGTTTGAAAAAAAAAAGTTGTGAGACAAGGTCAAACTTTAGCGTAAAGAGCGATGCGATGAGGAGGGGGACAACCCCCTTCATATAGGGAATAATTTCTGTTCGTTTTAATGTCGCTCCTTACTTTCAGTTTTAAAAAAAAACTTTTTTTTTTATTTAAGTTCTGATAGTTTTTTAGTTAATTTAGCTTTTATTTTCACAAAAATTTTAATTTTCTTTTACTAAATGGATTTCTTTACAAATTAACTTCTATATTACTGTATTTTTCTTCGACTGAGCCATGCTAATTAACTTTTCCACTTCTTAAATTTCTATTAATGTCTACATTTGATTTAAATATTATATTTTTAATTGATTGTCAAATGAATTTAGTAACAATTTTTTTTAATAAGTAACGAAATTAGTGATTTTTATTTTTTATTTTACAAATACTGTCAGGGATGATGGGACGTTGGCGGGGGGAGGGGGGAGGGGGGAGGAGCAGTTTATAAAAGGTCCTCCATCTCACTATCAGAACCCCTGAGTTTGAAATCAAGATGTTTTTTACACTACTGTAGATGTCTAACATAAACTGAATTATTTTCCAAAAACCCCAAATGTATTTTTGCTACATGCTAAATTTTTGTATTTTTTTTTTAAAGGAAGAAGAGACGTGCAATAATCCCCCTTTTGAGAATAAAACGACACATGGCAAACCTTCATTAATACAGACCGCAAGGGCGTCTGTTATCACATTCTCTGGAAAAGTTACACGTGATCTGGACCATCCATCAAGCACCCAACTTAGAGTAACAGAGCCCTCTGACTCCCGCGTTAGCTCAATGGCAACTGGAAGGAAGTTGAAAAGAGAATGGGCTACTTTATACCATGTCTCAGCTCAGCCTACTGACCCCCTTCAAGTTTTGCAAAGGAGTTCAGATATAGAAGTCCAGTCAGAATTTGTAAGTATATACATAGTTTTTTCTATTTCTATTTTTCAAAAATAAGACAACATTTTCTCAGGCGCATAGCTTTTGATTAGTTAAAAAAAACTAAAAATTTTTTTATAATATTTTTAATTTTATTTAATTAAAAAAATTATAAATATATATATATATACAAAGGTTTGCTTATTCGAATATTATATAAAAAAAAAAAAAAAAACTTACCTTTTAACTTATAAACAAGATAAGTTATTATGAAATAATACATTTTAAAAAAAAAAACAATTTGGTATTTCACGCTTGGCAAGTCACCCTTAAACTGATATTATTGCGCTACAAGCATTTGCATTGTATCAGATCGTTTCATCGCTTTGAATTGTAAATGGGTTTCCTGTGACAGGAAGAAGGTTTTTAGTAATCACCAATTATGGGTTTCACATACGAAGAAAATATTATTATTATTTTGAACCAACTCAGGCAATTATTTTCGTTTTTGAAAGGTTCAAGGAAATGAATTTGAGACTGTTCTTTTTGAACTGTGTTGTGGAGTCCGTTACTCCCCTCAACTCGGAAAAGGGTATCGATCCTCCTACCTCGAAGGACACCCCTGGGCCCCAAGGGTTCTCCCCGGGTTGAGTTTGGGTAGGGGCGGAGGTCTCTCAAAAGGACCATCCAACATGTTTATTGTTGATATAGATGGAGAAAAAATTTATTCTCTCTTATAAAACATTTATTTAGCCCAGGTCGAATAAATCCATTGGCAAAACACAGAGGAAAATACGGATTATTGAGAAAGTAACAACACCACCACCAACCGCCGACATATAGAGTTCGTATCCTTTAACTGAAGCCGAGGAGCAAGTGTTCATACAGCATACTGAGTCAGTCGAACAATGGTCAAATTTCATTAACAGTAATAATGAAGAGGCTCAAACAATCGAATTGGACTCATATTTTGCATTTTTATTTTAGAAAAAAAATTTTTTGGAATAAAACCATTATTTTTTTCTATCATTCTCTTGTTCTAACTTACCCTTCTAAGAATAAGACTACATTTCCACTACAAAAAAAAATATATTTTTTAACATTTTCAGTTGACATTATGAAATACATAAGGAAATGTAACTTTTTTTTCTTCTTCTTTTAATTTTTCAGGTGTTGGTGGTGGTACAATGACTCTGAGATATTGACAAAGTTAATTAACTATAAAAAAATGGTTATTTTACATAAAAAATAAAACTTTTTTTTTCTACAGATTAAAAATATAGCACTCCCAGTGGCACCATCGAGTGATGAAGCAGGTATATTTACAGAACCAATTCTGTCACCACCAGCAGAGTTCAGGGATGAACCTACACTGGTTCTAGAGAATATGAAGTGGCATGAGGGATTCCTTAATGATGTTTTTGGGGAACTGGCCGGCCTGGATGACTTAAGCTGTGATATTGACATGCTTGAGGACCCAGAGTGGGCGGATAGTTTCATGCGTGAATATTTAGATGATGCTACAAGTAAATTTGAACCGGGTCCTCATAACGAAATTCCATCAGAGGACAATACAGGCTGGCTCGATCAATTGTCCCCAAACACTTTGGAACATGTACTCGGAGACCTCATGTCACATCCCCCCAATGTGATTGAACAGACTGGGAGTGGTGTTATTGACAATTCCCTGTCACCCTCCTCCACCATTCCACTTAATAGTAGTATTAATACAACATCAGCTCATTTTTCCGGGGGCATTTTTAATCAGAAATTTATAATTAGTGAATTGAGTCCTGAAAAAACAGGGTCAAAACTTGAAAATAGCGTTACGTCCCCGGACTTGACTGATTTTTATCTGTTAGAATCTGCTCTAGGTCATTTGAGAACATACAGGGTAGATTTTAGCCTTCCCGAGGAAAACGCGAGCATTATTTTAAATGACCCCGTGAAAAATCTCCATAGCTATATCGACAGAATTTGAAAACTTATTGATATTCAGAACCAGATTTGGGGAGGTCGGGGGGGGAATTAAAGCATCAGTGAACCAAAAAGTTTATTGACAACCTGGGACATCCGGTGACGTTGTTTATTTTCATTGTTCGACAGGTAACCAGACTTTCTACCCAGGTCTAAACAATTTTGAAGAAAATTTTTTCAACTGGGTGAATAAACAAATTTAAACTTTGGATAAATTTAGTGAGATGGGTAGTGGTTCCACCATTTTATATATTTAATGCATGGATCTGAATCTCGGTAGATTTAAAAAAAACTTTATTTTAAGGGGAGGGAGGGGTAACAGAATAAAATATAACCCAGATTTGTCGACTACAGGAGGAGTTCAAAGTTTCCATTTTGACACAGGGTTGCACTGCTTTAAATATGCGTTTTTAGAAGCAGCCCATAAGACATTAAAAAATGAATCATCAATAAAAAATCTTGAAAAACTTGCACTTAACGTGGTGAAAAATTTCCCTAAATTAATTTTTTATTTTTTAGTGGTAAAATAGCGGGTTACATTAAAATAAATAGGAATTTTCTATAACGAACATTAAAATATTGGGGTGGGGGTGGTTGTTCTCCAGTATGACATTGAATTTGTAGATGGGGGGAAAAAACCAAATAAAAAGGGGTTTTGTACTCAGTGAGGACACCGATAGTGGAAAATGTTAAAAATTTTGTATGGGTTATTTACCAACCCCCCAAAGATGTAAATTCTTATGGTCATTTTTTCCCTGTTACGGCGATAAGTCGACTCCTATCTCAAGGCAGAAAATTTGGAGAATGCTTCTATTGTACCATGTGCCTTTCTTCATTTAGATCCGAGCGAACATTTTCAGATCACTTGGAGCATTGCAAACTTCATGTAAATCAAAGAATAGAAATGCCGGTAGAAGGCAAAGATATTTTACAATTTAAAAATTATCAAAATTCTCTTCTGCAATCTGATATAGTGTCTTTAGATTGTGAAACAAGACTGGTTGAGGTATCAGACCCATCAAGGCCAAATATAGTCAAGGAACACAAACTAGTTGCGTGTTCCTCTGCACACACACTTAGCAACGCCAACACGCAACTTATCGGTTCTGTGTTTTTTTTAACTCGTGATGAGGATGGCCGTCTTGACTTTCTAGTGTTTTACGCAATGAAAACTACGCACAGGTCACTTTCACTATTACGCCATATCAATTATAAGAAGAAATATTCAGAGAAAGAGCAATTGGCGTTGGAAAAGGGAACAATTTGCTGGGTGTGTTGGGGTGTCCGTGCTCCAAAAGACGCGGTGCAGGACCACAATCACCTTATTGACTCCAAGTCAACGGGAAAAAGTAACTTTCGGGGGAGGGCTCATAATTCGTGTAATTTAAAAATTAAACAACAACTTTTTCTACCGGTTTTTATACATAACTCTAACTACGATCAGAAGTTTGTGCTACCTGCATTGGCACATCTTCAAAGAAATGGAACAGCGGATGATGATGATGATGATGCATGGGTGATAGACAGCTTTACGTACAAAATCATACCTAAATCCGCGGAAAAGTTGATTGTTTTGGAATTTATGTGGAAATTTGTTGAAGCCGGTGTTGAGCACACGAATTAAATTCGCTTTCTAGAGTCCTACAGTTTTGCCCCCAAATAATTGAGTGAATTAATTTAAATGCAGAAAAACGATGACGGCAAAAATGATTTCCCCCTTCTCAAGCAACAATTTCCAAATGATTTATATGATTTGTTAACGGTCAAGGGCATATATCCTTATGATTATTATTGTTCCATGTCGAGATTCGCCGAGGAGGCTATTCCTTGTATTGAATCGTTTTACGACAGTCTTCACGATCGTAGTTGCACCCCCGAGGAATACAGTTTTGCTAAAAAAGTTTGGGCAGAGGGGGGGTGTAAAAATGGATTTGAATACTGCAAGCTGTATTTGTCGAGTGACGTGTTAACTTTGTTAGACATTATGTGTAAAAATACGGATAAAATCTATGAGGAGTTTAATCTTGATTTGGGTTATTATTTTTCTTCGCCTCATCTAGTGATGGACCTCATCCTGAAAATTAGTGGGGAAAAAATTGGGCTAATCACTGACATTGAACAGCATCTGTTTATCGAGAGGTCAATGAGGGGGGGTTTTGTTTTTCACGGAGACCGTATCTTTGAAACCGATCCAGCGGGGGAGAAGACGGGGACAAAATCGAATTCAGTTTTCCTAGATATTAATTCTCTCTACCCCTCGGCCATGTCCCATTATGCACTACCTTGCGGTGACTATAAATGGCTCAGTGACCCTCAAGCTCCCCATTTCCCCAACATTGGCGACGACAGTGTTGAGGAGAATGGACCGGTTGGATGGTTTTTTGAAATTGATGGAGAGATACCAGTCGAGCTTCACGATTCAGTAAAGGATTTTGTTTTCCCATGTATCAATAGACCTGTGACTAAGGACTCTTTGAGACCTCGCAATATTCGTTTAGTCGAGGTGGACGGATTGCATTGGGCACCTTCAAAACAAAAACTTATTGGTGACCTTCTGCGAAAAAAAAAAATAGTTGAACACAATTTAGAGTGAAATTGGATGTTTAGCAATGTTTTCAACGTAACAAATTTTCACCAAGCACTCGAGTTTGGTCAAAAACCTTATTTGAAAACGTTTGTTGACACTTTTGTCGGCAAACGTTCTGCAGCACAGACGAAAGCCGAAAAAGAAATTTATAAACTCATTTTAAATTCTGCTTTCGGCAAAATGTGTGAGAGTGTTCGCAATAGGAATCGTTGTGACGTTGTGACCGATCCAGAACAATGTGCTCGAATTATTGCCGATCCCAATTACACTTCCTTTACAATCATTGGTCCGGACATGGTACTTTTGAATAGGAAAAAAAGACACCTTGTCCTGAATAAAAATATTGCTGCAGGCAGTGCTATCTTGGAGATCTCAAAAAAGCTCATGTTGGAATTCTACTACAATGTGGCTATGGTACGGTGGCCGGACAAGGAGCACGTAGAGGTCTGCTACGGTGACACGGAGTCTCTACTGCTCAAAGTAAAAACACCAAATCTAATTGATGATTTGGCGCACGGTGAAATTATCACTTCACGAATGGACTACACCAATTGGAGTGGTGATGTTTACCCTGAGCTAGTAAAACGTCGGGTGCCCAATCAGCTTTTATTTTTTAAATCTGAAACGGGTAGCGACTTGATTTCCCGTGGTATGTTTGTCGGTCCGAAGGTGTACTTTATACAGAAATACGACGAAGAAATCAAGAAACGTTGCAAAGGAGTACACACGCGCATTGTTGACAAGAATTTCGACATGAACATTTATAGGAATTGTATTGTTGAAAATACAATTCCACGAACCACATTGTTGGCAATTCGTTCATTAAACTACAAGAACTATACTGTAAATGTAGAGAAAATAACCATGAGTACCATTTCCGACAAGATCTATGTTTGTCAAGATGGTGTGACCACCCTCCCCCTTGGACACTATTTAACTTCAGACCGGATCGAATGTACTGCCCACAGGGAAAGTCTCGGTTTAAATAAAGTCCTGTAACTAATTTCCTAAAAACCTTTGGGGGGGGGGGCCTCGCGGCCTTTGGGGGGGGGGGGGGCTCGCGGCCCGGGGGGGGCGGGCCGCCAGCGCGGGGGGCGCACCGTCACCAAAGTTATCTTTTTTTTTTTTGGACTTAGAGCAGATTTTTTTTTTTTTCAAGTGCCATCTCTAATTTAATGTTGTTTTTTTCTCTATTAACAAAAAAAAAATGTGTTTTTTCTCTCTCTCTGTACCTATGTAAATGTTGCTGTTGTATTTTTTTTATTATAAATAAATTAAAAAAAAAAGTGTATTTTTTCAAGTGCTCTCTCTAATTTAATGTTTTTTTTTTCTCTCTATAAATAAACAAAAAAAAAAGTGTGTATACCTATGTAAATGTTGTTGTATTTTTTATTATAAATAAATTTAAAAAAGTGTATTTTTTTTTTTTTTCAATGTATTGTTACTTTTTTTTTATGTGCATATAATAAAAGAAAAAAATATGATTCTTTGTCTTTGTCTTTGTCTTTGTCTTTTTCTTCTTCTTCTTGAAGAACAGAGTAGTAGTAGTAGGGAAAAAAATTATTTAGTCATTAGACAATTATAGTCTACAGTTAGTTGTCCAGGTGAACTGTTGAAAGGAACATGTATTAATTCAAAACATCATTCAGATCGTTTCTGTGTGGGCCCTCAATGTCGGGCAAAACAACACTCTTAACTAAAATAATTAAAAATTGTGATAAAATGTTTGCGGAAAAGCCGAAAAAATCTACTATTGCTATAGTATTTGGCAGGAGTCATACAATAAAATAAAATCAATTGCTGCCACCACCATGGGATCGATGCAGATACAGTTCATACAGGGACTTGATTTTTTCAACATTATTGAACCAAACTCTTGGCTGATCATTGACGATCTGGCTGAATCTATTGAACAATTGTCTCAGCAAATGTTACAATTGTTCACTGTTCGCTCTCATCATGAACAAATTTCCGTTATTCTAGTTCTACACAATCTCTTTCATAAGATCAAATGTTTGCGAACACTTGCTTTGAACTGTACCTACTATATCATCTACAGATTTGTTAGTGATTCTAGCTCGCTAATAACCCTCAATAAACAAATCTATCCAGGTGCCCCTAAATTTCTGCTCTCGGCATACAATCAGGCAACTAATAAACCCCCCGGTTATATCCTGCTTAATCTTAATCAAAATACACACGAGGATCTACGTGTAGTCACAGATATTTTCGACAATGAAATTACAGTATATCTCCCGGTGAACACTAAAAAGACCTATTAGTCGCTATCATGACACTGAAGAAACTACATGAAAATAGACATTTGTTTTCAGTTCTAAGCACTTCAAAACCTCCGCTTAGAAAAGCAATACTCAAACACGGTATTGGCAATGATTTCATTAATCTAATATCTGAACTTTGTTTAAATTTGACCGAGGGTAATGTTCAACTACCAGTAGTAGTTAAGCAACAGTCAAAGCAACATCGTTCCATTGTACGTACATTGGCCTCTAAAAAGAAAGGAAAGAATTTTAAAAGGAAACGACTTCTTTAGGCGGGCGGTAGCTTTTTCAAACTTTTACTGCCAATAATTGCAGGACTTGTAAACAGTTTTCTCTAGTGAGAATGGCAAAACCCTATAAATTGACTCCAATAGAAGTCGCTCTCTCACCCGTCGAACACTTTGAGGATAATCTGAGTAAATTCCTCGACAATGAAACTATTGAGGATGATAAAAAACTGATTTTACTTCAAGATGCACTTCGCCGAGTGGACAAACACTATCGATCACACCCCACTGCTGCTGCTGCTGCTGCTGATTCCAAAAAAGAATTATCTTCTCAAAAATCTGCTGCTGCTGCTGCTGCAACAAAATTAAATAAGGAGGAATTGTATAAATTTTTTTTTAAATTGGTAAATATATGCCCCAACAAAGAGCTTTAAAAAATAACACGACTCCTAATCTATCTCTTGGAAAGTGATCAAATTCAAGTTGAGAGCAAGGGGGAAAGGATTATAATTCAGGGCAAGAGCTATAATCTACTTGATTTAATATATGACATGGTTACAAATCGTAAAGGACTATTATCATTTGACACTCGTCTATAAAACTTTACAAATATATTAAAATTGACAAAAAGTATTATTTTCAATAGAACAAATCTATACAATCTAAATAAACGTGCATCATGATCATCATAATCACCATTAAAATATGAACTTGAAGAAGAAGAAGATTTTTAATAAATTTTTTAAAATAATAGAACCCCACTGATAGCTAGACAAAAGCGAAGACGTATCAAGTCAACGTCCCCACCACCAGCAGCAGCCAGTATACAAAAGGGTAGCGGACGTTACACAACGTGTTTACGTTCAAAATGGCTGAATTTCTGAAAGGTGTTTATGAAAATTTTGGCGAGGCGGGGAGTTTAAGTTCCCCCACAACTCTTTCAAAAGTCACGGGTGTTCGCACTAAAATTTTACAAGACTATCTACAAAATGAACCTATTTACACTCTGCATAGAAATCATAGACTTCGTGCCAATCAATATCGAAAAACTGAAGCCTTTTACCCATTGGATATAATGCAAGCAGATCTCCTGACTCTAGATGAGCTTCAAAGACGTCACAATACACCGTACAAGTACATTCTACTTGCACTCAGTGTTTTTAGTCGCTATGCACATGCACTTCCATTGCGATCAAAGAGAGGTGTTGAAGTTGCTCAGGCAATTGAAAGTATTCTCCAACAGGATTCATATAAAAAAATTCAAAAGGATCGCGGTAGTGAATTTCTTAATACTCATGTTGCAAAAGTACTAGAGAAGTATATTACATTGCTCTATCATACGCACAGTCCTATAAAGGCTGCATTGGCCGAACGAGTGATAAGAACTATTCGACTTTTAATTTCAAGATATTTTACATTGAAAAATACGCCGGCTTTTATTCATGATCTAGATAAAATCATGTTGATTTATAATCAACGACCTCATCAATCATTGTCCAACTCTACACCAACAGAAGTTCATCATTGTGATCACAATACAATTGACACCTTTCTTAACAATATTCAAATAAAACAAAAGTCAAGGAGAAGAAGAAAAATAAATTAAATGCTGGTGATACGGTTCGAATTAATAGAACAACTAATGTTTTTGAAAAGGGGAATTACTTGTGGTCCACTGAACTTTTTAAAGTGGCAAAAATCCTAGACACTAAACCCATCACTTATCGCCTGCTTGATACCATAGCTTTGGAGAGTCTATTTTGATTTTATGACTATGAAGTACAAAAAGCAAAAAATGCTAGTGAAATCTACATAGTTGAAAAGATATTAAATAAACGTACTTGCAGGTGTAAGAAAAATTTGCTTAATCGGTGGCTAGAATAAACCTCTGATTTTGAGTCTTGGATCGGTATTGAAGATATTGACAATGCCCCATGATTTCTATGTAACATTCATGTTCAACGTTTCTGATCCTCTCGACAACGACTTGAAAAGGACAAGTGATTTCTGGACAAAACTTTCACCTGCCATCAAATTTGCCGGCGTATATGAATTGGATCTTGTCTATTGCATCTACTACACGACATTTTATACTCTAGGACGGTACCGGCCATATTACATGACATTAAGACCGAGTGAATTCGGTGAAGAAGGTGCAGTGGCAACTGTTGACTCTAATGAATATACTCTTGCTCACTTCCCCTACAGGGAATACAATAACATGCATGAGCTGTGTCGAGTTATCAAAAAAAAAATTGCAAGTCGAAAAAAAGGCGGTTTAACTTTCAATTACTCGACGGAACAAAGGAGAATTTATATTACCAATCCATTTGAGAATGAAAGAATTTTCCTAAATGAGAATTTACGTGAGGTTATTGGTTTTAAAAAACGTTTTATTAAGACAGAAAATTTCAGTGGTATTGACCATGTTATCTATGCAGACTATGCACCCAGCGTCTCCACGGACACTTGTATATTTCTCTACGCTTCATTTGTGGAAACATCTCGGGTTGGTAATTCAAATGTTCCCCTCCTACGAGTTCTTGAACGAAAAACCAATCAAGAACATGTTCACCACTACAATATAAAGCATCTTCAATATATTCCCGTAAACACTTCCTATTTGTAACTCTGTCATTTAACGCTAAGAACTGAATTTGGTGATCAAATAGAAATTTCAAAAGGCTTAGCATTGATTACATCTCATTTTCGACCCTTGGTCAACGACAAAGACGGTACAATAACCTAAACAATGAACAATAGAAGAACTCCATTTGTCTGTCCCGATATTGACTGTTATGTTGGTGCTTTGAGTCCACGTCAAATAGGCAATGGATTGGACTACTACAAGGGGCGTACTACAATGGCTGGCTATGGTCTTGGTATACTAGGCTATTTCATTCTGCACTACCCCTTGCCAGAAAATATCTTATACATGCTGAGTCAAATTGTGCTGTCTCCACACTACAGGACTGGAGGTCGGGCACTAATTTCAAGGAGAGTGTTAAGGAAAATATTAGGTCTTCAGCAAGAGCCGTTGGTGAACACTTAAAATCTCGGCAAAATGGGGAGGGATTGAAAAAGATGCGTTCACGTCATTCACTCATCAGTCTCCACCCAGGAAGGAAGCAAAGGAAATCAACAAGGACTTTCAGAAATAAAGCACCGAAGGCCAATACGCAGCAGCAGCAGCAGAAGAAAAAGAAAAAGATTGTTAGATCAAAGAAGGATTTATTCTCTTAAGATGAATTATGTCCCCCCCAAGGAATCATATCCATCAATCAGTTCCTCATTGAATCTATTCAATGCTGAAAATGTTGATGTCAGTGTCAAGTATGGCTACTATGAACAATTCCACCCTCAACAACCCCTCTCGGAAAATATATACTTTCAAATATTTTACAATGAAGACTATTTAAGTGATTTGTCATCAACATTTATTGATTTAAATGTTGTGGTGAAGAAAAAGTCAGATAATACAACTCCAAATGCCGGCGAAGGTCTCTCCTATGAAAACTGTATTCTACACAACCTATTCAAGCAAATTAATGTATTTATTAATGGAACATTGGGGAGCACTAGCAATAATTTATCCAACTATGCAAGCTACATACAATTTATGATGATGACGCCAAAGGCGTACAAGGAGATGAGAGGACAATCATTGGGCTATGAATATCGAACAGGTGTTGATACTGACGGTGAGTTGACTACAGCAGTCATCCAGGAGTATCATCTAGTTGGAAAATTAAATCATGAGATATTCAATATATCCCAATGGCTACCCCCCAATGTCAAGATTGACATAAAGTTACAGATGGCGCCATCGAATTTCATTTTGAGAAAAACACTTCCTGCAGCACCCGATGCAAATGTTATTATCACATCGGCAATTCTCCACGTCCGAAAACAACAAGTTATGAGCTCTGTTGCATTGGCAGTGGAAAAGCTGAGCCAATGGTAACAACATTAAACTTCTTGTCCCCCATACAATCACCACTCAACGTCACATTGCCACCGGTTCTCTTAGCTATAGCGATTCATCATTTATCAATGGAGAAATCCCATCAAAATTGGCTTTGGCCTTTGTGAAGAGTTGCAGTGCCGTTGGATCCTGGACTGAATATCCCCATGATTATAATTTTTTCGGTCTATCTAGCCTCGTGTGCAAAGTGAATGGTATTCCACTGTACACTCTATCGTTTGACAAAAATCCTATAGAACTCTATACGAGTTGACAATGCAAGCCCTAGATCATGACTTTCAACTATTTGAAAATGGAATAAACGATTCAATGTTTTCAAAAAATCATGGGGTTATTGTTTTGGACTTGTCAGGCATGCACGATATGACCATAGTACGAACAGGGAATGTACGTTTAGAGTGTACATTTGCCAATGCTCTGACTGAGAGTATCACGCTAATATCACTGAGTCAATTTGAAACCTATTGGGAAATCACACCCGACGGCAGTGTTCTACTAGACCTATCACCATGAACACAAATCAAATAATCAACGTATTTAGTATGGATTCATACATGTCCCAGTACAAGTCCTACTGCATACCTTCGGACTTCATTGAAAAAATTCCAAGTGTTAACAATACCCTAATCACTGTTAATAGCAGTCCATCGACTTTGAAGACTGGCCATTGGCTATGTATCTTTCAAACAGCGAAGAATATTGAATTTTTGATCCTCTTGGCCTATCGTATAAATTCTACACACCATACATCAGCAACTTCATTGAAAGCAGTGGGAAAACCATTATTCAAAATCAACGAAGAGTACAGGATTTAACGACTAAGACATGTGGCTTTCATTCACTACTCTTGGTCATATTAAGAGGTGTTTGCTAAACCTCACAGCAGTTTTTCGCCCCATACGTTGAAAAACCTAAATCAAACGAATTTCTATTAGAGACTCTAATATAAAGCGTATTTGATAATGATTTTATATCTATAAGCCTAAAATGTTCCAGAGTTTTATTTGAAATTGTTTATTAATAATAAAAAAAAATTATATACATGATAAAACGACTTTTCTACTCTTTAGATTTCATCCACTACTAGGTATTTGTTGACAACAACTAGTGCTGGTAGATTATCTGACTTTACAGTGTATTGATCCTGATGTACTGCAATGTCGGGGTCAGATTTTCTACAGTAGAATGTGACTTCACTCTTGTCATATCTCTTTGTATAGTCAATGATACTAGTCGCATTCATTCTATAGAATTCACATGTTTCAATTTGCGTATTTGAAGCAATTTCACAAACAGTGTCCTCAAGTGTCGAATCACATTCCGTCACAGCCAAATAAAAATCAGTGGGCTTATAATCATAACACCCAGTGTCTTCACAACAATGACGTAGAAACCATATTCTCTTGTTGTTCCAACAGTTGAATCGCTGACCCGGTTCCTCCTCCCAGAACAATCTAAAACCACGACGATACCAATCTCGTAGCAATAAACTAAAATCACGGTTAGGATTCTTTCCAATCATACCGGGATATGTATTCTCCCACTGATTACATTTTTCATAATGATTGAGTGAGCATCGGTGGTCTCGCGGATGAGCGTCGCACACCCATACATGACTTGAATTACCATCTCAAATTAGTACCGCATATTCTCACAACAAGTCGCACAGCTCATTCAATATACATTACTAGTTATACTCGTCTGTGAGTGTAAAATTCTCACATTAGACCAGCTGCCCTTTGTTTACATACATAAAGGACATGTATTTAACATTTTTTTATTTTTTGACTCTCTCACTGATAAAACTAAACATAGCTAGCAACAAAAAAAAAATTGTCTGAGAGAGAGAGAGAGGAGTAAATAATCCTTGAGCACCATATTTATTATGAAAAAAAAAAGTCAAAAATTTCTAAAAACAAGATTTTAAAATCATATCAACAAAATCATTTTGTCGTGTCGTGATGAATATATAAATAAATTGTGTAAATACATTTGGACCACGATGTAGAAGTTTCATACAATAGTCTAATGATGGAGAATCTGTTTTCATTATATCGAAAAGCATTCCCCGAGAAAATATTTTCCTTTGAATAGACAACTCTAGAAAATCATCATCTAGGATCAAACGTTTTTCCATAGGAACTAAATTCCTCATGATTCGATCTTTCTCGAATCTATCCATTTTTTAGAGTCCTAACTCTCTCACAACCAACTTCAGACTAAACAGAATTTTTTTTTCTACTCTAGAAAATATATGCTTGTCTACTATAGAAAAAGAAAAATACCACTGATTTAGAAACATTTTTATTGATCATAATTACAATAATAATAATAATATTCACTGATGCATTTTGTTCTCATCAATATATTTCGATAGGACATCTAATGCTGACCGAAGTTTATTTATATGGAGAATATTTACTTTTCCAGCAAAACACAGCTGCTCCTCCTGCTTAAATTTGCTTAATGATATCACATATCTCGCATACATAGTGTCTCATTCAAGACATAGTCTACAACCAGCGGTTATTTCCACAGCCACATTAGGTACTCGTATATCACTGCTGCCGCTGCTATCGGTTCCATAATTAATCTCAAATAATGTAAATAAACAAATAATTTTTTTTTCTCCACTAATATCCTCGAAAATAAAAAAAACTATTATCATTGAATTCAATTATCTTAATAATATTAATTGTAAAGAAAACTATTACTTATATTAAAATACTAATCATAAATCAAGTTGTACTCGTTCCTCTCCACAAAGAGTGTAATGACCTGTTTACCTACCAGAAAAACCTGTTTTTGGTACGG
Source organism: Artemia sp. Qi Xiang Cuo (assembly GCF_049724085.1). Lineage (NCBI taxonomy): Eukaryota > Metazoa > Arthropoda > Branchiopoda > Anostraca > Artemiidae > Artemia > Artemia sp. Qi Xiang Cuo. The sequence continues at coordinate 10,960,488 of NC_142808.1, read as the reverse complement.
GGGCCCCAGCAAATTCAAAAGAAGGTATATACTAGTGTGGTTTAAGAAAACACCTAATTTAAAGGTGTTACGTCGACAATACGTCGTATATATGGGGAAATGAGACCAACCCAGTAAACATCTAAAAACTCAACATTTGGTTTGCAATTCGAAGACACGGAAGGCTTTGCCCCTTTCATTGGATATTTGTTCTACATTTGGGCAAGATTAAAGAAGGAAATTTAAATCAAGAACTTTGAATGAACTTTGTCAATGAACTCTCTCTGAAAATAATCCAGTGAATAATCCGGAAGTTCATTATTTTTTGAATGACCCGATAAGTTATTTATTTTCTTTTATATAACTGTCCTCGTTTCGTTAATTATACTTTAGTATTTCTAGTGGTGACGATTGCTGTATGTGTGATCGAGATATCTGGACTTTTGTACCTGTTTTTTCCCTATCTAAAAAAATGGATTTGACCATATTTGAAAGTTTATTTCTTCTCCAAAGTAGGGCAGCGCGGTCTAAAAAAACACCTAATTTAAAAGTGTTACGTCGAAAATACGTCGTATATGTGGGGAAATGAGACCAACCCAGTAAACATATAAAAACTCAACATTTGGTTTGCAATTAGAAGACACGGAAGGCTTTACCACTTTCATTGGAAATTTGTTTTACATTTGGGCAAGATTAATGAAGAAAATTTAAATCAAGAACTTTGAATGAATTTTGTCAATGAACTCTATCTGAAAATATTCCAGTGAATAATCCGGAAGTTCATTATTTTTTGAATGACCCGATAAGTTATTTATTTTCTTTCATATAAATATGCTAGTTTCAATTTTATTATTTTAGTATTTCTATTGAAGACGGTCGCTGTATATGTTACCGAAATATCTGGACTTTTGTACTTGTTTTTTTCACTGTCTAAATAAATGGATTTATCCCCTTTTGAAAGTTTATTTGGTTGTCTTTGAACGGCAGTATGATCTAAAAAAACACCTAATTTAAAGGTGTTACGTCGAAAATACGTCGTATATATGGGGAAATGAGACCAACCCAGTAAACATATAAAAACTCAAGATTTGGTTTGCAATTAGAAGACACGGAAGGCTTTACCACTTTCATTTGAAATTTGTTTTACATTAGGGCAAGATTAAAGAATAAAATTTTAAACCAAGAACTTTGAATGAATTTTGTCAATGAACTCTCTCTGACAATATTCCAGTGAATAATCCGGGAGTTCATTATTTTGTGAATGACCCGATAAGTTATTTATTTTCTTTCATATAAATATGCTAGTTTCAATTTTATTATTTTAGTATTTCTACTGAAAACGGTCACTGTATATGTGACCGAAATATCTGGACTTTTGTACCTGTTTTTTTCACTGTCCAACTAAATGGATTTATCCCCATTTGAAAGTTTATTTGTTCGTCTTAGAACGGCATTTTGGTCTAAGAAAACAACACCTAATTTAAAGGTGTTACGTCAAAAATACGTCGTATATATGGGGAAATGAGACCAACCCAGTGAACATCTATAAACTCAACATTTGGTTTGCAATTAGAAGACACGGAAGGCTTTACCGCTTTCATTGGAAATTTGTTTTACATTAGGGCAAGATTAAAGAAGAAAATTTTAAACCAAGAACTTTTAATGAATTTTGTCAATGAACTCTCTCTGACAATATTCCAGTGAATAATCCGGGAGTTCATTATTTTGTGAATGACCCGATAAGTTATTTATTTTCTTTCATATAAATAGGCTAGTTTCAATTTTATTGTTTTAGTATTTCTACTGAAGACAGTCGCTGTATATGTGACCGAAATATCTGGACTTTTGTACCTGTTTTTTTCACTGTCTAAATAAATGGATTTATCCCCATTTTAAAGTTTATTTGTTCGTCATAGAACGGCAGTTTGGTCTAAGAAAATAACACCTAATTTAAAGGTGTTACGTCAAACATACGTCGTATATATGGGGAAATGAGACCAACCCAGTGAACATATAAAAACTCAACATTTGGTTTGCAATTAGAAGACACGGAAGGCTTTACCACTTTCATTGGAAATTTGTTTTACATTAGGGCAAGATTAATGAAAAAAATTTTAAACCAAGAACTTTGAATGAATTTTGTCAATGAACTCTATCTAAAAATATTCCATTGAATAATCCGGGAGTTAATTATTTTGTGAATGACCCGATAAGTTATTTATTTTCTTTCATATAAATATGCTAGTTTCAATTTTACTGTTTCAGTATTTCCACTGAAGACGGTCGCTGTATATGTGACCGAAATATTTGGACTTTTGTACTTGTTTTTTTCACTGTCTAAATAAATGGATTTATCCCCATTTTAAAGTTTATTTGGTCGTCAGAGAAGGGCAGTGTGGTCTAAGAAAACACCTAATTTAAAGGTGTTACGTCGACAATACGTCGTATATATGGGGAAATGAGACCAACCCAGTAAACATCTAAAAACTCAACATTTCGTTTGCAATTCGAAGACACGGAGGGCTTTACCCCTTTCATAGCAAATTTGTTTTAAATTGAAAAATGGGCAAGATTAAAGAATAAAACTTACATCAGGAAAAGTGAATCAATTTTTTCAATAAACTCTCTCTGAAAATAATCTACTGAATAATCCGGAAGTTTATTATTTTGTGAACGAAATGAAAAGTTATTTATTTTCTTTCATATAAATATCCTAGTTTCAATTGTATTATTTTAGTATTTATAATGAATATGGTCGCTGTATATGTGACCGAAATATCTGGACTTTTGTACCTGTTTTTTTCACTGTCTAAATAAATGGGTTTATCCCCATTTGAAAGTTTATTTGTTCGTCTTAGAACGGCAGTGTGGTCTAAAAAAACATCTAATTTAAAGGTGTTACGTCGAAAATACGTCGTATATATGGGGAAATGAGACCAACCCAGTAAACATATAAAAACTCAACATTTGGTTTGCAATTAGAAGACACGGAAGGCTTTACCACTTTCATTGGAAATTTGTTTTACATTAGGGCAAGATTAATGAAAAAAATTTAAACCAAGAACTTTGAATGAATTTTGTCAATGAACTCTATCTGACAATATTCCAGTGAATAATCCGGGAGTTCATTATTTAGTGAATGACCCCATATGTTATTTATTTTCTTCCATATAAATATGCTAGTTTCAATCTTATTATTTTAGTATTTCTACTGAAGACGGTCGCAGTATATGTAACCGAAATATCTGGACTTTTGTACCTGTTTTTTTCACTGTCTAAATAAATGGATTTATCCCCATTTCAAAGTTTATTTGTTCGTCTTAGAACGGCAGTGTGGTCTAAGAAAACACCTAATTTAACGGTGTTACGTCGAAAATACGTTCTTTAAGAGGTACTCTTAATTGCGGCAGGTAGTGGTGCGTTGAAAATTGGTGGAGCCTGGTCAAGAACTGGTACAAGAAGCCCCACTTTGATTTTAGCAAGAATATCTGCATTATAACCGTGTTCATTCGCCACTATCACTAAGTCTGAAGACTTAGTGATAGTTACTAAATATAGTGATAGTCTCTTACTTTCCTTAGTTTTCTTATTGCGAAAATTTGGTCTTGGAGAAGGTCTACAAGCATAGTATGATGAGTATCTGTAAGGTGCTCAGAAGGTAGTTGAAGCCCAGTCAATAGATATTTCACAACAAAAGGCGGGAAGGACATGTGAGTAGCAAATGACTGTCAAGAAAAGAATGCTTTTCTAAGGCTCCTTTTTCGTGTGTTTACTGATTGAAAAGAAGTAAAAAGACAAATAAAAAGGGCAAAATAAAAGCATATACAGATGGTTCAAAAGAGGTTACGGGCTTTCAAAAGGTGGACTATGGAGGAAGGAGCTTTCTGTCATATTTTATATATTTCTCTAAATACATGATTCTTCCGCTATCCATAATTTTATATAATTCATTTTCTTTTTAGATATTGCCAAACTTGTACACCCCCCCGCCCCCCTTCCCAAAAAAACAACAACAAACAAACGTAAATGTCCAACACAAAGTTTACAGCGTTTTCCTTGAAAAGTGGCCACTAGCCTCTCCAAACTTTTGAAGATAGGCCTTGTCAGAGATTGGAAATCAAAATCCCTTGTTGATTTTAAACGATCGAAAATGATCAGTCGGTAATCAGCTCTTGTATCTTTTTAGCACCCGGGCACTTGATACAAACAAGCCCAAATTGTAGACTGAATCGATGCAAAGCATGCTAAGTTCTGCAAATCGTGGCAAACACAGACAAATCCTTGACTCGTTAAGGAAACAAGCCAATTCTGGACTAAGTGCAACAATGAGGTAAAACCGATGGCCAAATTATTTTATGGTAAATTGTCCGGATCCGGGGCCATACGCCTAGTATTCTACATAGAATTGGAGGGGGGATGGGGATGTTGGAAGGATCCTGGTTCACTTTGGTTCTATCGGATCCGGGGCAAGATGCCTACCATTCTACATAGAACTGGAGTGGGGATGGGGTGTTGGAGGGACACTGGTCCACTTTGGTTCTATACGAAGCAAATACTTCGCAAAACCAAAATACATTGCTCTGACTATATTCTGGTCAGTTTTAGGGAGAATTTTCCAGAAGGGCGTGGCATATAAAATATGAGGAAGAGCGATGGTGTTATACAAGCTTGCTAGAAGCAGCCGGTTGAATCGGAGTTTGCACGATACAACTGAAGCATAAGACGCTGAAATTCGTCGTTTAAGCTGTTCGAGGAGAAGTTTTCGGGTGTGACGGATAGACGAACCTATGGGTAAACCTAGATAAATGAGGTGATCCACTGGCTGGACAGAGCTAGAACCAAGGGCTATGGTAGGAACACAAAAATCAGTTTTCCAATTGAATAGGATGATTTCCGATTTTGAAGATTTGAACTGAAGTCCAACTTTAAGATATTTGGCTTCAAGGATTTCGAAGATATCAATTGCCCGCTGAAGGGTTCGGTTAAGATTCAGGATGTCGTCCTCGTAACATACCAAAGACAAGTTAGCAGATGACAGAATCAGCGAAGATGGACATTGATCTTGTGCATCAAGGACATAGTTATTGAAAAAGGTCACGAGAGGTGACTGCTCCTTTCTTGACTGGAACTAGTCGGGTGTGCAGAATGAGTAGAGAAGGGGGTACCAGCACAGGACGACACCCCTGCTGCCACCTACAACTTTTTTTTACATAGTTTATGTCTGTTTGTTGTCAGTGAGAATTTGAAAAACAGGAACTTTGTCACATTTTTGTATGTTTTTATGGATTTTGTCAGTGAGAATGAAAAAACAGGAACTTTGTCACATTTATGTCTGTTTTCATGGATGGTTATGTGTGTTGGTCAATTTATTTGAGGTTCTTATGGATTTTGTCAGTGAGAATGGAAAAACAGGAGCTTTGTCACTTTCATTGATTATTGAGTTTAATGGGGGTCAAGGTCAATTGATCGGTTGTTTCCGAGCCAAATGCTATGTGTTTCCAGGAAACAGTTAGATCACGTGTTTTCTTCTCAGCCAATCAGATGACTTTGTTTACATAACAATTTCACCTTGAGATTTCGTGTATAGCGGGCATGCACTGTGATTCAATTATCAGAAAGTATTGTGACACAATGGATAGAACAATTGACATAATTGATGAGCTTGAGGCCTTGGCAGCCACAATTTACCAAGTAGGTGCATTTTTATTTTCAAATAAAATTGTTTTCCTTGGACACCCTCCAGTATATTCAGCTAAAACGTAAATATATTCCTTTACCCTCAACCCCCCCCCCCCAAACCATACAATCTTTATACTCAATGGAAAACATAAAATATATTCTTTTTACCCTAACCCCCTCCCACACTGTTTTACAATCCCAAATTCTTGCTAATAGAAATAATTTTTCGTTAAATTTTAGCCTTCTATATTTCCAGCTAAAATGTCTGCTGACTTCTGTCAATTTTTAATGAATATCCCGTTCTGTTTTGACACAATCTCCAGCACGAGGCCTATTATTAGCTGACACCCTTTCCGGTTTACAAACGCGGTCAACGGAACTATTCTTCCGTCAAAATTAAAACAGTTTCAGACAATAATTAAGCTAGGCCTACACAACCTGTATGGAAGTAGAGAAACAAGTTATTTTCAAATTAGGGTCTATCAATATCCCCCCTCCCCCTCCCCCATTGTCTTACAATCCCAAATTATCGCAAGAAGAAATACCTTTTCGATAAATTCCTTCCTTCTATATTTCCAGCTAAATCCCCCCCCCCCACAAACCTAACCACCGAACAATCTTTATACTCAATGCAAAACGTAAATATAGTCCTTTACCCTCAACCCCACTCCCCCATTGTCTTACAATCCCAAATTCTTGCCAAAAGCAATACTTTTTCGATAAATTCCTTCCCTCTATATTTCCACCTAAATCCCCCCCCCCTCACAAACCATGCAATCTTTATACTCAATTCAAAACATAAAATATATTCTTTTACCCTCAAAACCTAACCCCATTGTCTTACAATCCCTAATTCTCGCAAATAGAAATATCTTTTCGATAAATTCCTTCCTTCTATATTTCCAGCTAAATCCCCCCCCCACAAACCATACAAGCTTTATACTCAATGCAAAACGTAAATATATTCTTTTACCCTCAAAACCTAACCCCATTGTCTTACAATCCCAAATTCTCGCAAATAGAAATACCTTTTCGATAAATTCCTTCCTTCTATATTTCCAGCTAAATCCCCCCCCCACAAACCAAGCAATATTTTTATTCACTAGAAAACGTAAATATATTCCTTTACCCTCAACCCCCCCCCCCCCCAAACCTAACCACCATACAATCTTTATACTCAATGCAAAACATGAATATATTCCTTTACCCTCGAAACCTAACCCCCCCCCCCCCCACTGTTTTTACAAGTATAATTCTCGCAAAAAGAAATAATTTTCGTTAAATTTTATTCTTTCTGTAAGTCTATCAAAAAGTGACAATCAACTTCTGTCTATCTCTTAGCTATTAAGCCGCTATGTTTTGATATAAGCTCTCCGCGCGCAAGGTTATAATTACTTTGTCACCCTTTTCCTGTGTGTTCACGGTATCAGTCTAGCAAAAGGGTTTGTTTTTCATGTCAAATTAAGACAGTTTCAGACAATAATTAAGCTAGGCCTATGCAACCTGTATAGAAGTAGAGAAATGCATTCTAAACAAAATAATTGCTAACAATATATTTAGGACATTATGTAAAAGGGAGGAGGGCAATACATCGCTTCTAACAGCCTCGTTGTAAAGTAAATATACGTAAAAGGGAGGAGGGCAATGCCTTCAATTCTACCGCCATCATTGTAAAGTAAAAACAAAGTGTTTCTTTACGTAAAAAGTAAAGTGCCAGAATTTCTATGAAAAAGAATACATAACTTTATTATGCGTAAATTGAATAGCATTTTTACCTATGATCGTAAATTTTTACTTTTTAGTTTACTGAAATGAGATAAATGCTTCTCTAGACAAATTCTGAGGAATTTAATTTTCATTCTTTAAAATAAAGTTTCTTTTATATTTCCGGGAAGGGCGTGCATCCGAAATTTTTGTTGGGGGAGGGGGTTAGCACTTTTAATAGTGACAAAATAGAAAAATAATTGTTTCTTCGTCATTTTGTGATTTTGGCTATAACATTTGAATAAAAGCTAGTAAGATATATTCTTTATTGATCTGGCATGCGCTTGAATAAAAAACTGAACGTTCGTACAATAATGCTTTGAGTTATTTCTGAGAAAAGTTGAATTTATTATAATCAAACTAAGATTTTCAGAGTTTAGGTTGCTTTCGACAAAGATTTCTCTTTACATACGGCAAATTTCAACATGGTGATTGATCCATGGCCCTTCTAAATGTGATAGAAGCTACTACACCCTGCTTCAATCTCCTTTTACGTATTCAAACTGAATGTTCGTATAACAATGCTTTGAGTTATTTCTGAGAAAAGTTGAATTTATTATAATCAAACTATGATTTTCAGAGTTTAGGTTGCTTTCGACAAAGATTTCTCTTTACATACGGCAAATTTCCACAAGGTGATTGATCCATGCCTTCTAAATGTGATAGAAGCTACTACACAATGCTTCAATCTCTTTTTACGCATTCAAACTGAATTTTCGTATAACAATGCTTTGAGTTATTTCTGAGAAAAGTTGAATTTATTATAATCAAACTATGATTTTCAGAGTTTAGGTTGCCCTCGACAAAGATTTCTCTTTACATACGGCAAATTTCCACAAGATGATTGATCCATGGCCCTTCTAAATATGATAGAAGCTACTACACCCTGCTTCATTCTCTTTTTACGTATTCAAACTGAATGTTCGTATAACAATGCTTTGAGTTATTCCTCAGAAAATTGACCCCTCCAAATATTTACTTAGAGGAGCGGGTGCTGAAATGTAAAACGTTACTGATTTGCCAATCATTTTCACAGTTTTCAAGTTGAGATCTTTGAACACACTCCCTCCTTCTCAGTTTATTCTATGAAAGTGAGCTGTATTTGTTAGAGTTTCAGAAACATTACATATTTATTTAATTTAAGCACTTTTTTTTCAGATATAATAATGTTTGGTGTGATTGACACAGAATATATTGGTCTGAAATATTCCTCAACTGGCATTATTTTCGAAGCATCTTTCTTACTCCTAGACAATCAACGACGTGAAATTCATTGCTATAAATGGAACATCAGATACAATATGTATAAGTACGAGAAAAACAGATGAAGTCCAACACTAAATTTTATAAATCGAAATGGCTTTTACGCTAAAACCATACGACCACATAATGAAAATGGCTACGAAATAAAACACGCACAAGAGGAAATTCAGGAGATATGCAGTTTTTTCGGTGTGCAAGCTGTTTATGTTAAGGGAAACGTGCCAACTGATGAACTCTTGCTAGAAAAATGTGATAAAAACATTGCATTATTCAATTTGGAAGACTTCAAATGTGACAAATACCCGCATGCATTTCATGACCCCGAAGATGAAGTTAGATATTTTGCTCAATGGATACCGGAAAAGATACCTGACATGGAAAAATGCATCAGATATCCAAAGTCCTAAACTTGCTCCTCCTCATATCAAATGGATTAAGTTTCTTTTTTTTAAATATATCATTATTTTTTTCAAATGTTTTTAAATATGTTTAAGCAATAAATATCTTAAGTCTCAACCGTTTTTATTCTTTAGAATAGTCCATCACCACGAAAATTATACTTTCAGATTCAACATGTCAGGGAACACACATTCGGGTTCAGCATGCAGGAGAACCCTAAATGCTCATCCCTAAAAAGGTAAGTTAACCCTAAACACTTAAAAAATTTCTCTGAAATCACACTTTCAGGTTAGGTTAGGTAGAACCCCGACCCCCACTACCTCAACCCCGAAGGAAGCTCTCGGCTCCCAGAAGACCACCAGGCTCCCAAAGGACCCTCGGGCCCCCAAAGGCCCTCCCCCGGTCCCCAAAGGTCCACCGGGTTCCCAAAGGACCATTCGACCCTCAAGGGCCCCCAGACCCCCAAAAACCCTCCCCCGGGCCCCAAAGCTCCCCCAGGCTCCCAAAGGACCTCCCCAGACCCCCAAAGGCCCTCCCCCGGTCCCCAAAGGTTCACCGGGCTCCCAAAGGACCAATCGACCCTCAAGGACCCCCCAGACCCCAAAGGCCCTCCCCGGACCCCCTAATGCTCCCTGAGCCCCCAAAGACCACTGGTACCCCCCTCCCATTTTTTAAAAATAATTCTGAATTTTTTTTAAATGGTATTTTTTTTAACTTTTTTTTACATATCTTAAAATGACATGAAATATGCTTACGGCTCTACCAATCGTACTCCGTGCTTGTTCATAGACACGACGCGGCTTTCCCATTGGTAATCTAAAGCAGGTTATCGACACTACCTAGTTTATTGTATACATTAAATCAGTATTTTTTACACAATAGAAGGATAAACACACAACTCATATCTTTAAAAAAGTGAAGATGAATCATTCGACGAAAGTATGTGCACATGATAAATCATCGTCGTGTTGAATGCAGACAAGGAGAAATACCTGAACTATGAAACGAGTGCAAGTGGTAACACTATTGGAAATGTATGCATACGTTGTCATGACAGCGAGAAGTTAGATTTCTTTGGAGTACCCAAGAATTTCAATCGTCTAAACGGTGGATATGCAAGAGTATTATTACCAGAGAAATTAGTGCTCAAAGATAATGCAAACTTAAAAATAATCGTCGATGATCGGGGACAACTCCCTGCTACGGCTTCTGGTAACACATTACCTGTTGATAAATCCTATCATCATCTTTCCGGTATTTGCATTTTAAAGAGAACAAGAAGAAGGCATGCATACTCCTTCAAAAATGTCATTAATCATATCATGTCTACCTGCCAGAACTGCTATCTATGTAAAAATGATGTGACAATAGACCATGAAATCGCAAGCAGACTAAAAAGGGCATCAGCAGACAATATTATCAATGAATATAAAGATGAATTGACGGAAAGTGAAGCGCAAGTGTACTAATAATGTATGATAATGTATTTAACGTATTTTTATATTAATATTCAACATGGCGTTATTTCATTAAAAATATATGCATTATTTTGTTAAGTGTTCATTATTTTTAGGGCATGCCAGAACGTAAAACGTTCAGAATATCTATTAAAAAGGTCAGAGATGTAAGAAAAAGAATTTTTAGAGATAGAGATACTACTAGCAGGCTAAATTTTTCATAGAAGATAGAAAAGTTCAAGTTCTCTGCTGAATTTTACTAAAGAACACAATTCAATTCTAATTTTACCAGAGAAAATAAAAATCTTCCACTTAAGTTCTTTATTTCACAATGACATAAAGAAATTTAAAGTTCAATTCTAAATTTTTCGGTGGAAGATAGAAAAAGTAATACCATACTTGTGAATATTTTCCCGGAAGATAAAAAGTTCTAGTTCAATTTACATCAACGAAGTGAAGAAAAGTTCAAGTTCTCTTCTGAATTTTACCAAAAAACACAATTCAATTCTAATTTCTCCAGAGAAAATAAAAATCTTCCACTTCAGTTCTTTATTTCACAAGGACATAAAGAAATTTAAAGTTCAATTCTAAATTTTTCGGTGGAAGATAGAAAAAGAAACACCATACTCGTGAATATTTTTCCGGAAGATAAAAAGTTATAGTTCAATTTACAATTTCCTCAACGAAGTGAAGAAAAGTTCAAGTTCTCTTCTCAAAATTTACCAAAGAACACACTTCAATTCTAATTTCTCCAGAGAAAATAAAAATATTCCACTTCAGTTTTAAGTTCCCCAAAGAAATAAAGAAATTTAAAGTTCTATTCTAAATTTTTAGATGAAAGATAGAAAAAGTAATACTAAGTAAAAAGAAAGATAGAAAAAGTAATACTAAAGTTCTAGTTCAATTTACATCAACGAAGTGAAGAAAAGTTCAAGTTCTCTTCTGAATTTTACCAAAGAACACAATTCAATTCTAATTTCTCCAGAGAAAATAAAAATCTTCCACTTCAGTTCTTTATTTCACAAGGACATACAGAAATTTAAAGTTCAATTCTAAATTTTTCGGTGGAAGATAGAAAAAGTAATACCATACTTGTGAATATTTTCCCGGAAGATAAAAAGTTCTAGTTCAATTTACATCAACGAAGTGAAGAAAAGTTCAAGTTCTCTTCTGAATTTTACTAAAGAACACAATTAAATTCTAATTTCACCAGAGAAAATAAAAATCTTCACTTCAACTCTTTATTTCACAAGGACATAAAGAAATTTAAAGTTCAATTCTAGATTTTTCGATGGAAGGTAGAAAAAGTAATACCATACTTGTGAATATTTTCACGGGGGATAAAAAGTTCTAGTTCCATTAAAATTTTCTCAACATAGTGAAGAAAAGTTCAAGTTCTCTTCTCAAATTTACCAAAGAACACACTTCAATTCTAATTTCTCCAGAGAAAATAAAAATATTCCACTTCAGTTTTAAGTTCCCCAAAGAAATATAAAGTTCTATTCTAAATTTTTAGATGAAAGATAGAAAAAGTAATACTATGGTTGTGATTATTTTCCATGAAGATCAAAAGTTTCACTTTATTTATAATTTTTCTTAAATTTGGTTCTGATTTTTCTCAAAGAGATGAAAAATTTTAAGTTCTGTTCCAAATTTTTCATAGAAGATAGAAAAAGTTATACATTGATTGTGAATATTCAACATGAAGATAAGGAACTCCACTTTAATTCAGAGTTTTATCGAAAAAGTGCAAAAATGTTCAAGTTCTCTTCTGAATTTTCTTAAAGAAGAGAAAAAAGTTAGCTCAATTCTAATTTCCCCAATAAAAAATTTAACGTTTAGTTCTAAATTTTTCAGTAGAAGATATGAAAAGTTATACTATGATTGTGATTATTTTCCATGAAGATAAAAAGTTTCACTTTAATTATAAATTCTCTTAAATTCAGTTCCGACTTTTCTCAAAGAGATAAAAAATTTAAAGTTCTGTTCCAAATTTTTCATAGAAGATAGGAAAAGTTATGCTTTGTTTGCGAATATTCGTCATGAAGATATGGAGCTCCACTTTAATTCTGGCTCCACTTTAATTCTGAGTTTTCTCGAAGAACTACAAAATGCACTAGTTCTCTTCTGAATTTTCTTAGAGAAGAGAAAAAAAGTTAGCTCAATTCTAAAATTTACCAATGAAAATGAATAAGCTTTCATTTCAGTTCCTAATTTCTCAAAGACATAAAAAATTTAAAGTTCAATTCTAAATTTTTCCATAGAAGATAGGAATGGCTATACTATGATTGTGATTATTTACCATGAAGATAAAAAGTTTCACTTTATTTCTAATTTTTCTTAAATTCAGTTCATTCATCTACCCACCAAAAACAATAGGCTAGGTTAGGTTAGGTTGGATTAAGTTAGGTTAGGTTAAGTTAGGTTAAGTTAGGTTAACTTATCATGAGCGCTCATGATAAGTTAACCATGATAAGTTAGTTTAGTAAAATTCAGCAGAGAACTTGAACTTTTCTATCTTCTATGAAAAATTTAGCCTGCTAGTAGTATCTCTATCTCTAAAAATTCTTTTTCTTACATCTCTGACCTTTTTAATAGATATTCTGAACGTTTTACGTTCTGGCATGCCCTAAAAATAATGAACACTTAACAAAATAATGGATATGATATTTTTAATGAAATAACGCCATGTTGAATATTAATATAAAAATACGTTAAATACATTATCATACATTATTAGTACACTTGCGCTTCACTTTCCGTCAATTCATCTTTATATTCATTGATGATATTGTCTGCTAATGCCCTTTTTAGTCTGCCTGCGATTTCATGGTCTATTGTCACATCATTTTTACATAGATAGCAGTTCTGGCAGGTAGACATGATATGATTCATGACATTTTTGCAGGAGTATGCATGCCTTCTTCTTGTTCTCTTTAAAATGATAATACCGGAAAGATGATGATAGGATTTATCAACAGGTAATGTGTTACCAGAAGCCGTAGCAAGGAGTTGTCCCCGATCATCGACAATTATTTTTAAGTTTGCATTCTCTTTGAGCACTAATTTATCTGGTAATGTTACTCTTGCATATCCACCGTTTACACGATTGAAATTCTTGGGTACTCCAAAGAAATCTAACTTCTCGCTGTCATGACAACGTATGCATACATTTCCAATAGTGTTACCACTTGCACTCGTTTCATAGTTCAGGTATTTCTCCTTGTCTGCATTCAACACGACGATGATTTTATCATGTGCACATACTTTCGTCGAATAATTCATCTTCACTTTTTTAAAGATATGAGTTGTGTGTTTATCCTTCCATTGTGTAAAAAATACTGATTTAATGTATACAATAAACTAGGTAGTGTCGATAACCTGCCATAGAGTACCAATGGGAAAGCCGCGTCGTGTCTATGAACCTGCACGGAGTACGATTGTAGAGCCGTAAGCATATTTCATGTCATTTTAAGATATGTAAAAAAGTTAAAAAAATACCATTTAAAAAAAATTCAGAATTATTTTTAAAAAATGGGGGGAGGGGGATCCACGGGGGCCTTTGGGGGCTCGAGGAGCATTAGGGGTGCGGGGAGGGCCTTTGGGGTCTGGGGGGTCCTTGAGGGTCGATTGGTCCTTTGGGAGCCCGGTGAACCTTTGGGGCCCGGGGAGGGCCTTTGGGGGTCTGGGGGGGGTCCTTGAGGGTCGATTGTTCCTTTGGGTGCCCGGTGAACCTTTGGGGACCGGGGAGGGCCTTTGGGGGTATGGGGAGGTCCTTTGGGAGCCTGGGGGAGCTTTGGAGACCGGGGGAGGGTCTTTGGGGGTCTGGGGGGCCCTTGAGGGTCGAATGGTCCTTTGGGAGCCCGGTGGACCTTTGGCGACTGGGGGAGGGCCTTTGGGGGCCCGAGGGTCCTTTGGGAGCCTGGTGGTCTTCTGGGAGCCGAGAGCTTCCTTCGGGGTTGAGGTAGTGGGGGTCGGGGTCCTACCTAACCTAACCTGAAAGTGTGATTTCAGAGAAATTCTTTAAGCGTTTAGGGTTAACTTACCTTTTTAGGGATGAGCATTTAGGGTTCTCCTACATGCTGAACCTGAAAGTGTATTCCCTGACATGTTGAATCTGAAAGTATAATTTTCATGGTGATGGACTATTCTAAAGAATAAAAACGGTTGAGACTTAAGATATTTATTGCTTAAACATATTTAAAAACATTTGAAAAAAATAATGATATATTTAAAAAAAAGAAGCTTAATCCATTTGATATGAGGAGGAGCAAGTTTAGGACTTTGGATATCTGATGCATTTTTCCATGTCAGGTATCTTTTCCGGTATCCATTGAGCAAAATATCTAACTTCATCTTCTGGGTCATGGACTAAATGCGAGTATTTCTCGCATTTGAAGTCTTCTAAATTGAATAATGCAATGTTTTTATCACATTTTTCTAATAAGAGTTTATCAGTTGGCACGTTTCCCTTAACATAAACAGCTTGCACACCCAAAAAACTCCATATCTCCTGAATTTCCTCTTGTACATGTTTTATTTCGTAGCCATTTTCATTATGTGGTCGTATGGTTTTAGCGTAAAAGCCATTTCGATTTATAAAATTTAGTGTTGGACTCCATCTGTTTTTCTCGTACTTATACATATTGTATCTGATATTCCATTTATAGCAATGAATTTCACGTCGTTGATTGTCTAGGAGTAAGAAAGCTGCTTCGAAAATAATGCCAGTTGAGGAATATTTCAGACCAATATATTCTGTGTCAATCACACCAAACATTATTATATCTGAAAAAAGTGCTTAAATTAAATAAATATGTAATGTTTCTGAAACTCTAACAAATACAGCTCACTTTCATAGAATAAACTGAGAAGGAGGGAGTGTGTTCAAAGATTCCAACTTGAAAACTGTGAAAATGATTGGCAAATCAGTAACGTTTTACATTTCAGCACCCGCTCCTCTGAGTAAATATTTGGAGGGGTAAATTTTCTGAGGAATAACTCAAAGCATTGTTATACGAACATTCAGTTTGAATAAGTAAAAAGAGATTGAAGCTGGGTGTAGTAGCTTCTATCACATTTAGAAGGGCCATGGATCAATCATCTTGTGGAAATTTACCGTATGTAAAGAGAAATCTTTGTCGAGGGCAACCTAAACTCTGAAAATCATGGTTAGATTATAATAAATTCAACTTTTCTCAGAAATAACTCAAAGCATTGTTATACGAACATTCAGTTTGAATGCGTAAACAGAGATTGAAGCATGGTGTAGTAGCTTCTATCACATTTAGAAGGGTCATGGATCAATCACCTTGTGGAAATTTGCCGTATGTAAAGAAAAATCTTTGTCGAAAGCAACCTAAACTCTGAAAATCATAGTTTGATTATAATAAATTCAACTTTTCTCAGAAATAACTCAAAGCATTGTTATACGAACAATCAGTTTGAATACGTAAAAAGAGATTGAAGCAGGGTGTAGTAGCTTCTATCACATTTAGAAGGGCCATGGATCAATCACCATGTTGAAATTTGCCGTATGTAAAGAGAAATCTTTGTCGAAAGCAACCTAAACTCTGAAAATCTTAGTTTGATTATAATAAATTCAACTTTTCTCAGAAATAACTCAAAGCATTATTATACGAACGTTCAGTTTTTTATTCAAGCGCATGCCAGATCAATAAAGAATATATCTTACTAGCTTTTATTCAAATGTTATAGCCAAAATTACTAAATGACGAAGAAACAATTATTTTTCTATTTTGTCACTATTAAAAGTGCTAACCCCGTCCCCCAACAAAAATCTCGGATGCACGCCCCTCCCGGGAATATAAAAGAAACTTTAGTTTAAAGAATGAAAATTAAATTCTACAGAATTTGTCTAGAGAAGCATTTATCTCATTTCAGTAAACTAAAAAGTAAAAATTTACGATCATAGGTAAAAATGCTATTCAATTTACGCATAATAAAGTTATGTATTCTTTTTCATAGAAATTCTGGCACTTTACTTTTTACGTAAAGAAACACTTTGTTTTTACTTTACAATGATGGCGGTAGAATTGAAGCCATTGCCCTCCTCCCTTTTACGTAATTTACTTTACAACGAGGCTGTTAGAAGCGATGTATTGCCCTCCTCCCTTTTACATAATGTCCTAAATATATTGTTAGCAATTATTTTGTTTAGAATGCATTTCTCTACTTCTATACAGGTTGCATAGGCCTAG
The DNA here is from genome assembly GCF_049724085.1 of Artemia sp. Qi Xiang Cuo. Classification (NCBI taxonomy): domain Eukaryota; kingdom Metazoa; phylum Arthropoda; class Branchiopoda; order Anostraca; family Artemiidae; genus Artemia; species Artemia sp. Qi Xiang Cuo. The sequence continues at coordinate 10,943,726 of NC_142808.1, read as the reverse complement.
CTTAATTATTGTCTGAAACTGTTTTAATTTGACATGAAAAACAAACCCTTTGGCTAGACCGATACCGTGAACACACAGGAAAAGGGTGACAAATTAATTATAACCTTGCGCGGAGAGTTTATGTCAAAACATAACGGCTTATTAGCTAAGAGATAGACAGAAGTTGATTGTCACTTTTTGATAGGCTTACAGAAAGAATAAAATTTAACGAAAATTATTTCTTTTTGCGAAAATTATACTTGTAAAAACAGTGGGGGGGGGGGGTGAGGTTTCGAGGGTAAAGGAATATATTCACGTTTTGCATTGAGTATAAAGATTGTATGGTGGTTAGGTTTGGGGGAGGGGGTTTGAGGGTAAAGGGATATATTTACGTTTTCTAGTGACTATAAAGATTGCATGGTTTGTGGAGAGGGGATTTAGCTGGAAATATAGAAGGAAGGAATTTATCGAAAAGGTATTTCTATTTGCGAGAATTTGGGATTGTAAGACAATGGGGTTAGGTTTTGAGGGTAAAAGAATATATTTACGTTTTGCATTGAGTATACAGATTGTATGGTTTGTGGGGGGGGGGATTTAGCTGGAAATATAGAGGGAAGGAATTTATCGAAAAAGTATTTCTTTTTGCGAGAATTTGGGAGTGTAAGACAATGGGGGAGGGGGTTGAGGGTAAAAGAATATATTTACGTTTTGCATTGAGTATAAAGATTGTATGGTTTGGGGGGGGGGATTTAGCTGGAAATATAGAAGGAAGGAATTTATCGAAAAGGTATTTCTATTTGCGAGAATTCGGGATTGTAAGACAATGAGGGAGGGGAGGGGGGATATTGTTAGACCCTAATTTGAAAATAACTTGTTTCTCTACTTCCATACAGGTTGTGTAGCCCTAGCTTAATTATTGTCTGAAACTGTTTTAATTTTGACAGAAGAATAGTTCCGTTGAACGCGTTTGTAAACCGGAAAGGGTGTCAGCTAATAATAGGCCTCGTGCTGGAGATTGTGTCAAAAAAGAATGGGATTTTCATTAAAAATTGACAGAAGTCAGCAGACACTTTAGCTGGAAATATAGAAGGCTAAAATTTAACGAAAAATTATTTCTATTAGCAAGAATTTGGGATTGTAAAACAGTGTGGGAGGGGGTTAGGGTAAAAGAATATATTTTTATGTTTTCCATTGAGTATAAAGATTGTATGGTTTGGTGGGGGGGGGTTTGAGGGTAAAGGAATATATTTACGTTTTAGCTGAATATACTGGAGGGTGTCCAAGGAAAAAAATTTTATTTGAAAATAAAATGCGCTTACATGGTAAATTGTGGCTGCCAAGGCCTCTAGCTCATCAATTATGTCAATTGTTCTATCCATTGTGTCACAATACTTTCTGATAATTGAATCACATTGCATGCCCGCTATATACGAAATCTCAAGGTCAAATTGTTATGTAAACAAAGCCCTCTGATTGGCTGAGAAGGAAACACGCGATCTGACTGTTTCCCGGGAACTCATAACATTTGCCTCGAACAACAACAGATCGATTGACCTTGACCCCCATTAGACTCAATAATCCATGAAAGTGACAAAGTTCCTGTTTTTCCATTCTCACTGACAAAATCCATAAAAAGATCAAATAAATCGACCAACACACATAACCATCCATGAAAACAGACATAAATGTGACAAAAGTTCCTGTTTTTTCATTCTCACTGACAAAAACCATAAAAACATCCATAAATGTGACAAAGTTCCTGTTTTTCAAATTCTCACTGACAACAAACAGACATAAACTATGTAAAAAAAAGTTGTAGGTGGCAGCAGGGGTGTCGTCCTGTGCTGGTACCCCCATCTCTACTAGAATGGGGGTCAAACACTTGTCAGGAGGTAGGTTCAGTCGGATCCGTAATCTAGAATACAGATTCCTGAGAAAACGAATGACAACTAGGTTCAACCCACGTTTACGGGCCTTCAAAAGCATCGCCGCAAGGATTAGAGAATCGAGTTCACGTCTAATGTCGTGTCCTACCAAAGAAAGGATCTCTCCAGAAGATTCGGCATCTATCAACACATTAGCAACGACTGTTAAGGCATCAGCACATCCAGTTCCTCGCTTGAAGCCGAACTGATGCAGAGGAGTGTAGCATACTATTTCGAGTTCCTGTATAAACAGCAACTTGAAGAGCTTGCACAGTGACGTAGCTACAGTTATTGGATAGAATGCTGTACAATGAGTTTCAGATTTTTCCTTTTTAGGAATGGGAGTCAGATCTCCTATGCAGAAAGAGGCAGGAACAATCCCTTGAGAGAAAATCATCTGCATAAGCAGAGAGAGATGTGCCACGAGAAGTTTACCTCCGTGTTTCAAGTGGATCGCACTGACTTCGTCAATGCCCGAAGAGCATTTCCATTTGAGTCTACAGATGGCATCTTCAACAGAGCGGGTACTGACAATAAAATCTTTATCGGGATGAGAAGATAGAAACTGATCTAAGGCAGCCTCGTAAGATTGTTCGATGGAGGGGTCAGGAGCTGAGAACTCTGATTCGTAATGGGCATACCATTCATCTTCAGGGATGTCGGGTGGGGATGGTGAAAAAGAATATTTTGCAGAACGAGTGACAAACTTGAAGATCATATTTCTATCATGTTTGGCATGGGCAGAATAATGATTGACTAGATTTTTCCGATGCCGAGCCAGGGCCTTAGAAAACTTTCGCTTCGTGAAAATCCGTATGCTGTTCACAAGACCCACATTCGGATGTCCACACTCTTTCCATACTGAAAACCAAAATTTTGCTTGACTACATGAAATGACGAGATCTGGATTTGAAGACCACCTAGGAATGATTCCTTTACGAATTCGTTGCAAAGGAACAGCTTGTTTTTCTGCAAAGCGGTGAGCATGGCAGATTTCTGCGCAATATATATCTAGACAGATCGAAACCTCTTTTTGAGGTAACTGGAGTGACTTCTGAAGGAGAAAAAATGGGACACTGATTTTATTCAGGACTGAATATACCGACTCAATGAATAAGGCTTGATCAATTTTCGAGCAGTTACATTGGTGTCCAGGTGCTGAAGGAGAAAGAGGTATGGTTTTCTGACCAAGAGATTACATACCAACAGAGCAAGTTATGGGAAGATGATCAGACAACTGATAATCAAACACAACCTTTACTATATCCGCTCGCATATCTGACGATACTACAACGTGGTCCAGGTTGGAAGTCCGCGAGGACGTGTGAACATACGTAAAATCGGACGATTTATCTAAAACACACAAGAAATCACTAAATACCTTAACTAGTGTTGCACGCAGCGAAGCTTGAGAATTCAGCTCAGAGAGATGACAATTAAAGTCACTGGCTATAATGCAAGGTAAACCTAAGTGTAAAATTTTGTCTATACATGAACCTATTTTTTCACAAGATAGCACAAATTTATGCTCAGACTGGTCATCATTGTAGTCTGTGGGAAGATACACACTAATACAGACAGAACAATCCACTCTCACAGCTAGATAATAATCATTTGCTTCAAAGATACTAGCACGGAGCGCTGATTTCACAAACGTAAAAAGTCCACCCGAGGGTCAGCCTCTATTATTCAGCTGTCAAGCGGGTACACAATAAGTTGTCATATCCTCAAGCTCAAGTATGTTCAGACCATGTTTAGTAACAAAATTTTCCTGGAGACAAATCACACTAAACTCAGAACAGAGGCTTTCCAGAACCGGAAGTTTATTAATAAAAGAGCCGTTTATATTCCACGATAAAAAGAGTTAGTGGCGAGGACATTAGTTTGAGGGTTTACGGTTTTATGGGCCCTTCATACTATAGCAAGTATGACCCTGCTTCTTGCAAACAACGCAAAAGGCTGCCTTCTGACACGGGGTATCGGACGTAGATTTGTGATCAGCGGAGCAGCATTTGGAACAGAATGAACTGTTCTTACAATCTGCAGATAGGTGACCGATTGCGTGGCAATTAAAGCCGAGCCGAGGCAAGAACACGAACTCTTCAACTGGGAGGCGTTCATATCCGATTTTCACTGAGACTTTGAGAAAGGTATCAAGGTCATTTCGCGTCGGAAAGTAGACTTTAAATGTTTGAGACTTGCCACAGTGTAGGGTTTTATTGCACTTGGGGATTAGCTGTTTAAGAGACTGTTCGTCTAGATCCTCTGGCACTCGCATGATCGCAGCTAAAAAAGCAGGTTCCTTGAGGGAGATGTTGAGCGACGGTTTTGCACGTTTAGCTGCATCCACAATCTGGCTCGTGGTTTGCTTAGAACGAAACACGAGTTTCCACTGGGTCTTAGTGCGGCGTAACTCGGTTTTATCGCCGTCTGGAAAAAGGGCACAGTTTGTCGATATATGCTTTGCGTTCACTTGGGCACTTTAAGTCTGTTGGAGGGTCTTTGAGTATCAGAGAGTAAAGCGGCCTAGGGTGTGCGGATTTAGACGATTGAGATTCATCTGGCAGGGTGTCTGTAGAGCGGCAATTATTTAGCATAAATCCATCCAATTTTCTGGAGAGTTCATTTACTTTGGACACCACTGTAGCGTGAACTGCCTCACCAATGGCAGGTACTTTGCACGGACTAAATATCACACATTTCAGGGTTGGGACATTTTGCTTTGCTGCAGAGACTAGCGACTTGCACATATCAGCTATACTGTCCTCATCTTTGGCATATGAAAGGGTCTTTTTAGCTTGTATGATTGTATCATGTTCAAAATAGTTTGCTGCACTTTTCACAATCTGATCGAATTTCACCCCTTTGGTGAGTGATCTGCTCAAAAAGTACAGAACTGGGTTGAATACCAGCTTTTCAGTCATTATATTCACACAAAAACAGCCAAAGTCCACTGAATCACACAATACTAGGAACAAAGGAAGCGTCGGGACCTGCTCACCAATTCCCCACAATTTAAGGGTAACTAAATACCGGCAGGTACATACGGCACTTGCGGCAGGAACCCTCCCCTCTTCTGCTTATTGTCTAATATATGTTTTCAGTGTCGCGGCTATGCACAAATTGTACAATCCTCTAAGGTAATTAAATTATTCTTTCTGAATCTCAGTACTTACTAAGTCACTAAATCCCAAGGGAATTTAAGTTCAAGCAGCAAAAATGTCAATAACAAGTAAATAAAATAAGCCGATTATAAATCTCTTTAGGGGATTGCACAGGTTGAAACCTTACTTTATTAAAAGGTTAATATCCAAAGGCAAGGTGTTAACACAACAAACTCTGAATCAAGACTCTATATATTTCACATCTAGAAGGAGAGGAAAAGTTGGTTCTTAAGATTTGTTGCACCTGGCTATCGATATGAATTTCTAGCAATTTTGTAGCAAGATTTCTAAATTAACTATAACAACCACAAGATTCTTACTTCATCCCTATCAGATACACTGGCAGATCCAGAGGGGGGCACGCACCCCCTAACTTAGTTTAAAGTTCTATATTTAAAGTAGTAGTTTACTTAATTAACGCAAGTTTGCATGAAATAAACTTGCTCCTAATGCAAGTTTTTTTGGATTAACCAATTATGCGCCCCCCCCCTTAAAAAATCCTGGAACCAACCCTGATCAGAGAACATATGTTTATTGATTTTTTACATTAACTTTCAGATTCAATGACCCCTACCATAAAGACTGGATACAGCCCTATGCTATTTCCAAAACTTTGATTTTTTTGTTTTTTTTTAGAATGGCATAATGAATCAAGTTTTGATAAGAAATAAGTACAAAAGGAATGAAAAATAACAAAATAAGCAGTCATAGACATAGGCTAAACCTTGGCATTAGAGGAGGTGCAATTAAAGTGAGATAATAGTAAGCTTAGTATAAAGTGATATTATAGTAAGTAAGAAAGTAAGATGTAGCGATAATAAAGTAAGATTATTGCTCTTTAGAGAGAAAGTCTTTTACCAACATTGCAAAGTTTTACAAAACTTCTTTGTAGAAAACTAGTAAAATAAACTTGGTGACATTATTTGTATATTCTATAGAAGGAAAAAGGTGAGCTTTCAGACCAGTTCTAACCAGCAAACAAAGTCTGATTTCAAAGAAACTTTTTAGCAACATCAAATAGAGTTGAGTTAACAGCATATAGCAAAAATTTGACTTTATTGTAGCAATTTTAGAAGGAGAATCTCCCTGTAGAATAACTGAATAGACAAAAACCTAAGGGTTTTTAAACCCTTAAAGGGTTCAACTTTAAGGTTAAAAACTAAAGGGTTCACAGCACATTTTCTACTTTTAACAGACAATTGTGACTCTGTTTTATAATTATCATTACATTTGACTTCAAGCAAATACTGTGATTTTCTACAAGAAATTGTTCCTGATTTCATATAATTTTTTTTCTTTTTTTGTGGAAGCTTCTGACTATAGTAAGAATTTTATTATTCTGGTTATATCAAGCAGGATGGTTTTCAAATACTTTTAATTTATCTGATAGTAGGCATGCCTAGCTTATATACTAGGCTAGTCTGTGTTCTCTATACCCTCCAGTCCTGTCTCTTCAGATACTTTCTAGATTTGTGTGCATTTGAATTCTCTTGTGCATTTGAATGCTTTCAGTACTTTACAATCACATACAAATTCTATTAAGGTTCACAAAAATGAAAACAAAGCTACACGCTAAACATAGCCCATCATTTTAACACACAACACATAGCCCATCAAAACATTTGCATCATGTTTTTAACAGCAAACAATGGTACTTGTCTGCAGGGGCGTTCCAAGGGGGAGCACGGAGGGACGCGCCACCCCTCCAACGTTTTTGGTTTTCAGTAGAAATTTTGGAAAATTGCCCGAAATTTAGCAAAATTCTTTATTGCGGCAAAAAATTTGGCATAAATCAGGTAGTGATTCGGTAAAATTTACGAAGATCGTCCCTCCAATGAAATGAGTCTTGGGATGCCCCTGCTTGTCTGTTATCCTGACCACGCTCAAGTTCATGATCTGAGTAAAACCAGTTTCTCTGTCTGCAATTTGGAGATTATTAGCTTAGTCTCAGTGAGATATTATCTACTATACAGGTAGCCTATATTTTATTTAAATATTTAATATATAGAGTTTGTTTGATTAGGTATTTAATAATTCTGGGTGACCTGCTTTCCAGAATTCTGTGTTGTAGTTTCAATAATTTTTTTTCACTAAATTATTATATTTTCACCACCTAGCTTCACTACTTGAATGTGGTCAGGATCACAGACAAGTACCCAAACAACAAAATACTAATATTTTACAAAAGCAAATAATTCTCAGAAATTGAAGTGCTACTCTAAAATATAATAGGAGTATATAAAGTAAGCTGCAGCCTACATTTATCTGTCAGGGAGGGTGGGGGTAAAGTGAACCAATGTACCTTTAGGAACTGGATACGTATTGGTAAATTTCTAGGTGGCCACTTAATTTAGCTAAGACAAAAGTGAAAACATCATTTGAAGCCTTTTTTTATGCTCTTTCATAATTCAAGAATTGCTTCTGGGGCTAGTTGTATCTTGAGCCCTTAAAGGAATCCCAAAGGTATTACATTTTGTAACCACAAAAAGAATTTATCAACACTAGTTAAGCTATTGAAAAGTGGTTAAAAACATATTGCTAGTTTATAAATAGGTTGGTCAAGAGTAATATATTCCAAAAATACTTATTTATAACAATCCATACCTCATTTATTAGGCAACTAAAAAATAAATCATTCTTACTTCTTAAAAAAAAAAACACCTGGAATCCTAAATGGACTCCTTTTGGCTTCTAACTGCACTTTTCTTCTCCTTCATTAGAAATCATGGGATAAATGTCTAATTATGTGCAGTGTAGAAGGAAAAACAAATTTTAAATGAACGATGGAAGTTCAGTAAGAATGTTCAGAAACAAAATTAATTTAATTGATTCCCAGAAAATGTGGGGTAAATACTACTACTACTTTTAACAATTCACTGCAGTGTCAAGCTATCCAAGACCAGCACAGTTACTCACGCTTCCCCTCCATCTCTATCTATTCAGAGCATCCCTCTGAACACCCTCCCAAGAGGCTCCCATTACCCTCAAATTTTGCATGCGACATCCACTCATCCGATTATGAGTTGACTTACTTTTCGTTGGGGCCAAGACGGTTGACCGTCAATAACGATATATCCCTTTTTCTGGGATAAAATATACTCAGGATTTGTAATTATATTACTATTGTGAATGAAAACTATTTTTTATTTACGAAACGATATAAAATTTTAAGTTTGATTTGTTTTTATATATATTTAAACTGTTTGAAAGAAATTATTTTGATTATTAATTTCTACAGTATTCACCAGCTAAATATAAAAAAAAAAATCAAAACGGGGTAAACTGAATATAATCAAGTCATTGGACCATTTTTGAGATGTTTTAAACAAAAGGCCATAAGGTCTTTTTTCTATTAGAAATAAAGTTTGTTTAGGTGATTTATGAATTGTAAAAGAAAAGATGAATTAAAGCCTCAGAACCGACACGCTAGTTAAGATTATTTTTTTTATATTACTTACTTAGACTTAGGTCTTCCCACGCCGAATGGCGCATAAGGTGACAACGGTGCCTCTCCATGACGACCTCCCTTGTGCTTTTGACCAAAGTTCTTTGATCGACGATCTCCAAAGCCCAGCATCCTTCTCAAGGCATTTTCCCAGTGTTTTCTTCTGTCGCTTGCGTCTTCTGATGCCAGAAGGAACCCAACAGCACACATCGTGGGGTAGGTGGCCCTCACCCAGCCGCATCATTTGACCCCAATGTCGTCATCGGTTAGTCACAATTCTATCGATCACGAGCGGCTGCTTGCTTTTCACGCATAGAGGCGTTGGTTTGCTTTTCTGTCCACTGGATACCAAGGATACGCCGAAGACAGATGTTCTCAAAACCCTGGATTCGCTTTTCCAGCTGCTTAGTCAACGCCCAAGATTCGCAGCCTCACATTAGTACGGAGAGGATGTTACTATTAAAATTTTGGAGCTTGAACTGTAGGGAGTATGCTGGATGCCTCAACACATTTCTTAGTTTATTGAAGGCAACTCTTGCGCATGCAATCCGTGTGGTAATTTCCCGCTCATGGCCGCCCTCCTATTTATTGACACTACCAAGGTACTTGTAGTCTTCAACCTCCTTTAGTACATCAGATCTGATTTTAAGCGGTGGGGTAGGTTGGGTATTGACGCTGTTTCGAATGAAAAAAAAGTGGAAAAGAGCTGCAGAGATTGTTAGATCTGAGCAATGACTACTTAGTTTAGAAGAAGTTAATTTTAAATGTTAATAAGTCAGCGGTAGTAGTATTTGGAGAAAAAAAGGGGGGGGGCAAAGTGAAATTATTTATGTCAATGGTAGTGAGTTAAAGATTGAAAAAGAGTTTATTAGTTATAGAGTAGTCATGTTGATTTAATGGAGAGAAGAAGACTTAAGGCGATGTGAAATGTGCTAAGAAGTAGTTTAAGAAAGATAGGCATAAATGATATTGAATTGATGAAGAGGACCTTTCGGTATTAAGATAAGACCAGTATATTTAGTTATGGGTGTGAAATTTGGGGATTGGAAAAGGGGGCTAAGTTACAGAGGATCCAGTTAAGTTTTTATTAAGAGATTGATAGGTCTAAGTGATAAGTTTAATGGGCTAGTTTTAAGGGGTTTTTGGGGTTAAGGAATGAAAGAGTTATAAGGCTAATTAGTATGATTGGGTATTGGGAAAAATTAGTATCCCTCCCAGAGGAGTGGATACTAAAAATAGCTTACCAAGAATCTTTGAGAGATAGGAGGAAAGGTTCTTGGAATAGCCAAGTTAAATATATTTTGAAAGTTGTGGAGAAGCTAGGCTTTGGGAAAGGGGAAGGTTTAGTGAGTAGGAATCTATCATGAGTTCCCGTCCCACACCACTGCTGCCATCTACAATTGAGTCTAACGCTGATGGGCTATAATTTATTCAAGGATTATCGATCGAGTCTAATGGGATCAAGGTCAACTTATTTGTTGTTGTTCGTCTAACTGCAATGACTCCAGGGCAATGTCTGCACATGCGCATTAACGGGGAGAGATGTATTGATCTTGTACAAGACGGGGAAGTGGATTTCTGAGAAATTAATTGCTTATTCAGCTAGGACAAGAGGGGGAAGTGGATTTCTGAGAAATTGATTTACATAATCGGTGGGGGAATGTATTGAGTCACAAGTCTAACGGGAAACAGGATCACATGTCCCCTTCTAAGCCAATCAGGGATTTGAAAATATTAGCGGGAGAAGATTGCAGAGAATATAAGAAAAGGATTTTTGCTATAGTTTTATTAGTGTATGAATAGAATTCAAAGGAGCGAGAACAGTTTGACTTTACTCATTTGGATATATTTGTGCTGATGATGAGTGGAATGCTTACCCTATGAGAAGTTGATAGTGGAGTTGGTAGTAATAATACAAGAGCACCAAACATTGGGTGGAAATCACGAGAGGATCACGGCTTTGTCTGGAATTGGATGAAATATATGCAAGATATGTGGTATCCTTGTGCAAATTTAAAATGGAGGATTAATTATGCTTCGCTGCAAAAGTTGATATAGCGCACGTGAACAGACTTCAATGTGCTTTAAGTGCATTAGTGAAGCATATCGAAGACAATAAACTGTATCGCTAATTTTACATGTCTACTATTATTGTTGTAATTATCCAATAAAATTGTTTCGAAATCGAAAACGTTCCCTTTCTTTTTGTTAGAATGTTAGGCTAACGAATCATGGTCAGCCTAGATTCAGCAGTCAAAGTGAAAGAATTGAACAATGAATAAATTTGAGAAAGATAGAATTAGATCGAATCTGGTGTTTATGGAAAAACATTTGATTTTTGATGATAATTATCTCGAGTTATCTCAACAACGCAGGATATTCTCTCGGGGAATGCTTGACAATATAATGAAAACTGATTAACCCCCATTGGAATATTGTATAAAACTTTTACAACGTGACTCAAATGCTTATACTCAATTTATTGATATATTAATTGGAACAAAGCCGAATAATATCTTGGATATACTTTTGAAAACATTGCCAGAGATTCAATGTAGATAGCACTGCCTTCGAAACAGGTGAAGTCTTAGAGTTAGTCCTTTCCCATTCCTCCCTCTGAATTTATCAAACGAGGATGATCAGTTTCGTTTTATCTGTGAGAGAGTTGACATCGGAAACCAAAAAAATGTTCTATACATGTCCACTATGCATGTACACTCTTGGCAGTTGGACTCAATGTGAGAATTGTACAATTATTGATGACTATAATTGAGAAGTGCAAATTATGTAATCCTTGTAAGTTACATAGAGGCTATGCAGTACAAATTAAAGGATGTAATTCATGTCTTGAAGAGATTTGTGACTCTCACCCTAGAGGAAATCGGTGCTCCAATTGTCACTTTGACAAATGTGGTCAGTGGGAGAACACTTACCCCGGTATGATTGGAAAGAATCCCAAACGTGATTTTAGTTTATTTTTACGAGATTGGTATCGTCGTGGATTTAAATTATTCTGGGAGGAAGAATCTGGTCTACGATTCAACTGTTGGTCTACTGTGGTCTACGATTCAACAAGACAATTTGTTTTCTACGTCATCGTTGTGAAGACACTGGCTATTATGACTATAAACCAAGTGATTTTTTATTTGGCACTTACCGAATGTGATTCACCATTTGAAAACACTGTGTGTGATATTGCTCCAAATAGACAGAATGAAACTCGTGAATTTCATTATATGAATGCAAATAGTATCTTTGACTATACAAAGAGATATGACAAGAGTGAAGTTATATTATACTGTAGAAAATGTGACCCTGACTTTGCAGTCAATCAAGATATATATATATACAGTGAATCCAAATGATTTACCAGCATTAGTGGTTCACGACAGTTGCCTATACACCGAAGAAGAAGAAATCTATAGTGAAGAATAAAGACATTGTTGTATATATACATTTTATAAATAAACAAATTCACATACATTTTCCAAGCACTTTACTCTTAGGGCACCGTAATCAATCTCAGGGCACAGGTCTGAGAGGATATTTTCCACCATAAAGTCATTCAGACGTGGATTGTCTACATAAATGTTGAGAAACTGCTTGTAAGTATAGCCACGAGATCGGAACACAAAATATAGTAGTGCATGGAAGCCACAGCTTTTAGTCGTTAGATCCTCCACTCTCCTCCGATTTTGAATAGCAGTTTTCCTACTGCTCTCAATATAGTTGCTGATGTATGGCGTGCAGAATGTATGGGGTAGGCCAAGAGGATCAAAAAATTCAATCGTCTTCATTGTTTGAAAGATGCACAGCCAATGACCCGTCTGCACAGTCGACGGACTGCTATTAACAATAATTAAGGTATTGTTGGCACTTTTAATTTTTCCAAGGAAGTCAAAGAGCAGACAATAGGATCTGTACTTGGACATGTAGGGGTCCATATTGAATACATTGATTATTTGACTGGTGTTCATGGTGCCAAGTCTAGTAGAACACTGCCTTCGGGAGTGTTCTCCCAATAGGTTTCATATTGATTTAGTGAAATTAGTGCAATACTCTCAGCTAACGGGTCGGCAAATGTACACTTTAAACGCACACTCCCCGTACGTACTATACCCATATCGTGCGTGCCAGACAACTCCTATACAATGATACCATGTGTTTAAGCAAACATTTCCTCGGTTATACCATTTTCAAATAGTTGTGAATCATGATATAGGGTTTGCATTGTCAACTCCTATAATGTTCTATAGGATTTATCAAAAGATAGATTGTAGAGTGGGATTTCATTTATTTTCCAGACAAGAGATGAAAGCCCAAAGATTTCAAATTTATGTGGGCATCTATTCCACGATCATATTGCACTAGCACCTTTTACAAATGCCAATGCTAATTTTGACGGAATTTCGCCATTGATAAAGGATGAGTCGGTGAAGGTGCGTGACCCCATGGCAATATGACGTTGATTGGTGATTGTATGAGGAACAAGTAGTTTAATATTATTTCCACTGGCTCTCAGTTTTTCTACTGTCAAAGCAACCGAACTCATAACTTGTTGTTTGCGTATATGAAGTATTGCCAAGGTGAGGGAGAAAGTCACATCAGGATTGACATCAAGTTCTTTTCTCAATATGAAATTGGATGGAGCAAGCGTTAATTTAATATCCACCTTAATATTGGGTGGTAGCCATTGGGGTATATTAAATATTTCATGATATATTTTTCCAACTAGATGTAATTCACTAGTTGTAGCATTTTTAAATGCATCTGTACTATCAGTATTAGTAATATATTCATATCCATTGGAGGTGCCTCTCAATTCCTTGTATGACTTTGGTGTCATCAGCATGAATTGCATATAGCTTTTATATTTTGAGAGATTGTTGCTTGTGCTCACCAGCGTGCCATTGATGTAGACGCTGATTTGACGAAATAAATTATGTAATATACAATTTTCATAGGATATTCCATCGGTCCGAATTGGCAATGTGTTATTGGATTTTCGGATTTTCATTTGTAAATCAATAAATGTCGAAGAAATGTCCATAAAGTAGTCTTCATTGGAATAAATTTGGAAGTGGATATTATCGGAAAGGTGTTGTCGAGGATAAAATTGTTCATAGTAGCCATGTTTTACACTCACATCAACATTTTCTGCATTGAATAGATTCAATAAGGTGGTGATTGAAACTTGGAAATCCTTATGCGGTAGGTATGACATCTTAGGAAAAGAAATCTAGTTTCGATCTAACAATCTTAGTGTTAATTGACAGTGTTCCAAATAGGAAGTGTTTACGGCAATATACTGAAAATGCTTTATATTGTGGTGGTGAATATATTCTTGATTGGTTTTTCGTTCAAGAACTCGTAGGAGGGGAACATTGCTATGGCCAACCTGGGATGTTTCCACAAATGAGGCGTAGAGAAATATACAACTGTCCGTAGAGACGGCAGGTGGGTAGTCAGCAAAAATGAAATTAGTGTTTCTAGCACTTTTACCGTTGATTATATTAAGCTTAAAGCCAAGAACATCTTTGAGAATATCATTGAGAATAACCTTTTCATCAGCAATAGGTGAACTAATGTAGATCTTGCCCTCCTCTTTTGAATAGTTGAAATGAAAGGCTCCTTTTTTACGAGCGGAAATTCTTTTATTAATTGAACGACATAAATCATTCATACATGTGAGTTCTTCATAGGGTAGTTCAATATATGGATAATTCATCCCATTGATCTTTTGAATTTATTTTTGATCTCCTAAGGGTGGCGGCCAGTCATAGGGTCTAATTTTTATATCATATTTACGATCTTTTCTCAGGATGTCGTAGGTATTTTTGAGAATAAAGTCGACAAGAGCCACTTCATACTTTCTGTCATCGAATCTGATAGTGGGAGAGAGTTTCGTCCAAAAATCACGTATTCTATTCAAGTCATTGTAGAGAGGATCAGAGACATTGGACATGAAAGTCACATAGAAATCATTGTGCATTGTTAATATCTTAAGCACTGACCCAAGAATCAAAATTAGAGTTGTATCCTAGCCAGCGAACAAGGAACTGTCTCTTGCCCCTACGAGTACGATTCTTTAATATCTTTTCAATTTGATAAATTTCACTAGTGTTTCAAACTTTTTGCAGTTCATATTCATAAAAATCACCGAGAATCTCATCATCCTTAGTGTCTCCCAGTCGATATGTCGTGGGTTTGTTGTCTAGGATTTTGGACACTTTAAAAAGTTTAGTGCTCCATAGATAATTCTCCTTATCAAAAATATTGGTGGTTCTTTTAATTTGAACAGTATCAACAACATTGAATTTCTTCTTTTTCTTCTTCTTTTCATTGCCATTAAAATATTGCTTTAGAAAAGTATCAAATATATTTTCACTGCGATGAACTTTCCGAGGGCTTGAGTTGGACAGAGATTGATGAGGTCGATGGTTGTATATCTGCATGATTTTATCCAAATCATGAATAAAAGCAGGTGTATTTTTCAGTCCACAATATCTTGAAATTGATAGACGAATCGTTCTTATAAATCGTTCAGCCAATGCAGCCTTTATTGGGCTGTGACTAAGATAAAGTTTTGTATTATATTTCTATAGAACCTTTTACACATGAGAATTAACAAATTCGCTACCGTGATCTGATTGAATTTTTCTATAGCAATCCTGTTCAAGAATACTTTCTTAAGCATGAGCAACTTCAACACCTGTCTTTGATTGCAATGCAATGGCATAGGCATAGGGACTAAAGACACTGATTACCACTAGAATATATTTATAGGGTGCATTGTGACGCCGTTGTATCGTGTCTAAAGTTAAAAGATCAGTTTGCATTATATGCAGAGGGAAAAAAGCCTTAGTTTGTCAATATTGTTTGCAATGAAGCCTGCAATTCCGATGCAGTGTGTAACTCGGTTAATTCTGTAGATACTCTTTTGCTTTTTTTAATGTGCTGCCACCTTCTATGTCAGAGGCAACTTTAGAAAGCGTTTTGGGGGAACTTAGACTTCCCGATTCACCAATATTTTCATAGACATGCTTCAGAGCTTCAATCATTTTGAACGCAAACACGTAGTGTAATATCCACTCCCCTTTTGCACACTGGAGGGTGAACCAATCCGTCTTCGCTTTTGACTAGCCACATGTGTTATAAAGTCATTGCTGCTGCTGCTAGTATTTTCCAATATTGCATCTTCTTCTTTTTTAAATGGCGGAGTTGGTGTTGTTGGAGGACTATATTCTCTTAGTTTTGTTTTAGAATTTGCTTATTGCCAATAAGACTTTTGGGGAAGTTTGATACATTTAGAAAGGTGTATAGATTATTATAAAATGAAAAAAGTCCTTTACGATTCGTCACCATATCATAAATTAAATCGACTAGATTATAACTTTTCCCCTGAATTTTCATTCGTATCCCTTCGCTGTCAACTTGATCTTGATCACCACCAGTTTCCAACATGAGATATGATAATACTCTTTTACTCTGTTCACGATAGGTCACTGGCATAAGGTTTCCAATTGTTGACACTATAGAATTCAATTCCTTCTCCTTTGATTGCACAGAATCTGGAGGAGATGTTTCCCGTTTAGAGGGATCTGTGATGGCGAAGGCGGGTCTCTCACGATAAGGTCTATGTTTTTCCACACGTCGCAATGCATCTTGAAGTAAAACTAGCTTTGTGTCATCGGCAATATTCTCATCATTAATGAATTTGCTTACATTGTCTTCAAAATGTCCCACGGGCGAGAGGACAAGTTCAAATGGCGTCAATTTATAGGGTTTAGCGATTCTCTAGAGAAAACTGTTTACAAGTCCTGCAATTAACTGCAGTAAAAGTGTAAAAAAGCTACCGCCCGCTTGAAGGAGACGTTTTCTTTTAAAAATTTTTCCCTTGTTTTTGCAAGCCAAGGCGCGTACACTGGAACGATGTTGCTTTGTCTGTTGTCTAACACCTTCTGGCAGGTGTACAATGCCCTCAGTAAACAAAGTTCAGATATTAGATTAATGAAATCATTGTCAACTCCATATTTGAGCTTGGCCTTCCTGAGTGGAGGTTTTGAAGTGCCTAAAACGGAAAACAAATGCCGTTGTTCGTGTAGTTTCTTCAATGTCATAATGGCAATGGCAATGGCAACTAGGGTTAAGGAAATGTTTTCATGATGAGAGCGAACGGTAAACAGTTGTAGCCTTTCCTGAGAGAACAGTTCAATGGACTCAGCAAACTCATCAATAATCAGCCACGAGTTTGGTTCAATACTATTGAAAACATTAAGTCTCCGTATGAATTGTATTGGTATGGATGTGGCAATAGCTTTTATTTGATCGTAGGACACCTGCCAAGTTCTATAGAAATAGTAAATTCTATTTGTTTTTTCCAAAAACACTTTGTTATAGTTTTGAATTATTTTTGCTAAGAGTGTCGTTT
Organism: Artemia sp. Qi Xiang Cuo; assembly: GCF_049724085.1. Taxonomy (NCBI): domain Eukaryota; kingdom Metazoa; phylum Arthropoda; class Branchiopoda; order Anostraca; family Artemiidae; genus Artemia; species Artemia sp. Qi Xiang Cuo. The sequence goes on along the minus strand of NC_142808.1, from coordinate 10,926,782 downwards.
TCCCCGAAATTGAGGCGCCATACAGAAACAATCGGAATGGTGTTTCAAATTGATACATACTGCTGCTGCTGTTGACAACAGTCGGACTACAACTAACTGTAAACCATTCTTGTCCATTGAATAAGTAGTAATTTTTTCTTAGATCTATCCAGTACAAGAACAACAAAACAATATTTCATTCATTTATTCGAAATAAAAACTATTTTTTCAACGAGAAGAACATTTATTGACATAAAAACAGTTGTTCAACAAGAACAAAAACCATATTTGTACAATAACATTTATTAACATGCACAACAATAATATTTATTAACAACAACATTTTTTCCCTTTTTTTGTTCAAGAAGAACAATATTTATTGTCAAAACACTTCTGTTCAACAAGAACAGCACAATACTTTATGTACAACAATTAAATGCATTGTCATAAAAAAAAACACTTTATTGTCCAGCAAGAACACTATTTGTGCAACATCACTATTTGTACAACAGCGCTTGAAAAAAGCATGAACATGAACAAAAAATAGCACAGTTGAACACTGTGAATTTAAACCCACCACCGGCCAGGGAGCCAGGCAAAAAGCCAGCCACGGGCGGGATCCTCCACCCTCCGGGAGCCTTGGGGCCTAAAGTCGGCCGCGGGCTGGACCCCCCACCTCCTTGGGTCGCTGTGGAAAAAATTTATACAATAGTCGTTGTCACTGCTGCTTCAGGTAGAGTTAGAATGGAGCATTTAATTCATGAAAGGTTAGGTTTGGATTACGTTTGGGTCAATTTATCAGGTGAGGTTTGAGTTAAAGCATTCAGGGTTGAGTTAGGTTAATTTATCCAGACCAAGTTGATTGCGATAGTCCATGCATTTAACTCGGTCTGAGCTATGGTAGTGGCCGTGTGGGAATACATTTACACCATTCCTGCAAACAAAGACTTTGTCGTATTTACATGACATTGCATTCTTTTCCACTCTTACACTATAATTTTTATACTGTAGAGAGTGAATTGCAAGAACTTGTGCTCTCGGCAACTCTCTACAAAGTCTCTGTACACATTCATGTTGAAATTGATCTTTACAAAATGTGTAGGCACCAGTTTACACGCCTGCTTTACGTCCCTGTTATGAATTTCAACATAATATATTTTAGGACCCGGGAACACCCCCTTGGATATCAAATCACTCCATGTCTCTGATTTTAACATGAGTAGTTGGTTGGGGGCCTGACGTTTCACTAACTCGGGGTAGAGGGATGGATTCCAGTTAGTGAAATCCATCGGCGAGCTGATGTGTTCCCCATTTTCTAAATCTCTCAATAAATCCCCGGTTTTTACTTTTAACAGCAGAGAATCTGTATCCCCATAGTAAACTTGAACCTCCCCCTCCCGTGGCCATTGCACCTTGCACACATTCTAAAAAATGACATGAGCTTTTTGGAAATTTCAAGTACTGAACTACCGCCTGCTGTGTTTTTGTTCAGTATCACATTTCTCTTTTTCCTGTGTAGAAGAACCATGCTCGTCTCTATGCTCATGAACAATGTAAAATTTGGGGTTTGCAATAATTCGCGCACACTTTTGTGGGTCAGTCACGACGTCGCAACGGGATCTGTTCCGTACGCTTTTACATATTTTGCAAACGCTGAATTTAGAATGAATTTGTACATTTCGTTCTCTACTTTAGCGTTTGCCCGAGTTTGTTTATCAACAAAGGTGGCGATAAACGTCTTTAACTAGGGTTTTTGACTGAATTGCAGGACCCTATGTATTTTGGTGATTTTGAAAGCATTGTTCACCATCCAGTGCAAAAGCACATGATGAACAACGATATTCTCCTTAGGGTCCAGATCTGCGATCAATTTCTGATTAGAGGGGATCCAGTGCATCCCCATATCCACAACCAATGATGGAATGTAGGGACTCAGTGATTCCTTGGTCACTGGTCAATCAATACAAGAGAAAACAAAATCTTTGACTGAATCATGAAGCGCCAATGGAATGTGACCATAAATTTCAAAGAACCATCCTTGTGGCCCATTTTCCTCGATGGTGTTAAAGTCGGGGAAATCACAAGGATTCTCAACCCATTTATAGTTCCCACACGGCAAAGAGTAGTGAGACATTGCCGAGGGGTACAATGAGTTCATGTCCAAGAAAACTGCATTTGACTTTACACCGGTACTGTTTTGTCCGCTTGGATCTGTTGTCAGAACGCGATCCCCATGAAAAACATAACCACCCCTCATTGATCTTTCTACAAAAAGGTGTTGATCTACATCAGTTATCAAGCCTATTTCCTCCATACTAATTTTTAAAATCAAGTCCATTACCAAATGTGGAGTGGTGAATAGCCTATATCTAGTCCAAACTCTGAATAGATTTGATCTGTGTTCTTGCAGACAGTATCTAACAGAGTTAAAACGTCACTGGTCAAGTACAGTCTACAATAATCCCACCTATTTTACAATTCCCCATAGCCCAGACTTTCTTAGCAAATTCATATTCCTCGGCTGTGCATTCACTGTTGGTGAGTGAATTAAAGAAAGCTTCAATTGGAGGTAGTTTCGCCTCGCTTAAGCGAGCACCAGAAGAGTATTAGTCGTATGCATATACATCTTTACAGTTCAATAGGTCATACATTTCACTGTCTAGAAAGTGCTGTTTAAGCAAAGGAAAACTATCAAAATTGTCACTTTTCTGCACTTGAATCAATTGACTCAATGCCTTGGGTAAAACACGAAAGAATCTAAAAACCTGATTTTATTCCAGCACGTATGCCCATTATTTACTACCTGCCATTTCAACTCGAGAATCACCAGCTTCTCTGCTGATTTGGCAATGATGTTGTAGTAGATGAATTATTCACCCATGGACTATCTACTCCCCCCCTTCCCTATGGATGCGTGCCAATGCCGGTAAAATCAATTTTAACTCATAATTTGTGTTGTGAATGAAAACCAGAATAAAAAACTGCTTGCTTACATTTGTATTGCATGATTGATGCGCAACCCCTCTAAAATTACTACCTACTGAGGAAATTTCCTGCCACAAGTGATTGTGGTCTCTGCCTTTTTCTTCCCCTCTCTTTCCCTCTAGTTCCTTTCCCCTTATTCCCCCTCTTCAAATTCCCCCTTACAAACCCAGCATATTTTTTGATTTTTAATCGTGAGACGATCCTCCGCACACAACAACATAGGATAATCTGTATTTTTCAAACGAAAAATAGCGCCTATAGGGCTGTCAATTAATTTAGTCAGTTATTTGACCCCACAATCTCCCTCATCCAAGGTTTCAACTATTTCTAACACTGCATGCTGTTAGAACTGTCTCAGTGCACGTGGGCGTAGCAGACTGCAATGGCTCGATGTTCTTTGATTCGATTTGGAAATCGAGGATCGTTCAATTCCACTAGCTTCGCTTCACAATCCAAAGAGATTTTATGCTCTTGAGGAGGGAATTTTGAAAATTTTTAAAACGTAAAATGGCCCTATCCCCTGAAACCGTTTCCACTGACTGGTAGCCATGCCGTCTACAGTGCTTCATATGATCCCCTTAGTTTGAAATCGCTACGGAATCGTAACAGGCATTCTGGACAGTAGAAACATACCCCTGTGTTCTTACCCCTCCCAGAACTCTACTGATGTCTGTAATTGAGTTGAAATGGCCAATTGTATTGGGGTCACTAGGTGTTGTGTACAACAACCAAACTCAGTGCTTCACTAATTCAATCGACGGGCCTCTTACTGGGAACATAACCCCCTTATTTTTAGAACGAATCCCAGCCTCAAATTCGGTTTCATACTGAACCATAGTAACGCTGATATTTAAATGGGCATTGGCCTTTTCAAAAATATCAATGGACCTGAGCGTTACTGGGTATTTTCTCTCTAAACAAGTGAAATCTACAATGGGAAAATCGGACCCCTCCTTCCCATGCACAGCCCAATATTCTAAATTCGTCTTTGAAGCGTCACGTGCTAGAGGCTTGAATGCTGACATAAGGAAAGCATACTTGAAACATTTTTGCCCTGTTTCAAAACAGATTCATTAAACACCTTGTTATCCTTCTAAATCTTGATTATATTTTTAAACTATTGCCCTTGGCCCAGCCCCACCTGCCCTTTTCTTAAAATAAAATCTTTTTTAAATTTACAAATATTAACACTTAAATTTTCAACAAATAAAACCACAGACACACTACTATTTTCGTTATAATTCTCAAGATGCATAATAATGGGGCCTATCCAATCCAAAAACACGCCCTCAAAACTTTCTAAATGCGAATAGACCAGATGCCTCTCGCTGTGTACATAATGATGATAAACCTGACTTTTGCCCTCATTTAAATAAAACACCTTTAAAACAATAGAAACCATAATTTAATCCCTACCTCCCCACAACTGAATTTGGTTTCCTAACAGTGCACAAATTCTATAAAAATATTCATGGACACTTTGTACACGGTCAAACACAAAATTAGCCCCCCCCAAGCGAATTAAAAGGATCACCAAAATTTGCAGTGTAAACAACTATCGTATTTAAAATTGAGTTTAAAAGTTGAAAGTCAGGAAATGATGTAAATATGCTATCGTCACCATCCCCCTCCCCCTCTTGTATATTATCACCACCCCTCCCCAACATTTTTCATCAACAGGATAGTTTGAAGAAATTCCATCCTCCCCTCCCCTCATGTTTATTATCACCACCCCTCCCCCACATTGTTAATCAATATTATTGTTTGAAGACATTCCATCCTCCCCCCTCATGTATATTATCACCACCCACCCCCACATTGTTCAATAATAGGGCTATGGGAAACAACTTCAGTTGTTTGAAGTGGAAGTATGTAATCAGTGGGGGGAGGGCTCACTGTTAATTCCCGGGTAAAATCCTCTAATAGCTGTAAGGTGTTTGGACTCAAGTCTCCCTGCTCAACTGTGCTATAATCAACTAAAAAAATCGATTAAAAAATCATCAATATTATCTGGTATTTATAGTGAATTCATATTCCATAGTAAATTGTTTCAGAGCTCAAGAGGCACGACTTCTCCTTCTCCAACTGATGAGGATGATGATGGTGAATAAGGCACTAATACAACCTATAAAAAATAGCTTATTTTCAAAGTTTCTAAATCACCCTATTTTTAAAATTGGATTATTATTTACATGCATATAGTAGCATTTGGTTCCCTACTCTATACATTCTGAAAGTTCCGACTTAATATAAGATATTTACATGACACAGTTGGTATTGATTTTGTTAAAACAGTGACAAAAAATTTCATAATAATACTCTTTATCGGCTATGGAAAAAACATGAATTGAAATGGATAGAAAGTTGTTTTCAAGAAATTTTTATATGCAAGCTTGAACATTCGTTTTCCATTAACCATATTACGACAAGACTATAGTGCCTTTTATTTGGCTTCACTAGTTGAATTTAATTGGGTGACTGCAAGCACTTTAAATGATTCAAAATAGTGAAAAATTTCTTTTGATATCTCTGAAATACCTTTACTCTGATGAATTGAAAGGCCTAAAAAAAGAAGCTTACTTCTAAGTCTCTTAAAACTCCGGGAAAACTATAATATTCTAGCAGAAAACAGCATTACTAGTTTCAAATGGTGAGATAAAAGGTTCTCTAAGAGCAAACTAGAAAAAAGCTTAAAATATTATTATTTGGTTCAAAAATAGTGGAGATGCACCCAGTAGGCGGAGAAAATAAGCTGATAGGAACGATTAAAAAAGAGCGGTTTCTTTGACAAGCAAAAAAATTACATTATATTTAGGCATCTCTGAGGGGAGGGAGCAGAGAAATTTATAACAATGGTTGGGGTGGGAGACTAATATTATAGTGAAAATAATATTTTGATATCTCTGACACACTTTTACAGTGTTGAAAAATAGTGAAAAGAAAAGGCTAAAAAAAGAGTTGGAAGAAATAGGCAGATATCTCTGTAACCAGGTAGAAAGTAGAGGTAAAAATGCTTACATTTCCTAATTCTGGCTGCACTTGTGTCCCTGAAAGCCCTGGCAAAGCTTGAAGGGGGGCAACCTCCTGAGCTTGAGTAGACGGGACAGCTCTTGAAAACTCGGGCAATGCATGCCGCAGGGCAACTTCCTGACCTTAAATAGATTGGGCAGCTCTTGAAAACTCGGGCAAAGCATGATGGGGGGCAGCCTCACGATCTTGAGTAGACGGGGCTGAGGTATTATGAGAAGCCGCCCACTCTCTTTTCAATTTTCTGCCAGATTGCATAGAGGTTTGTGCAGGTAGCGTAGAGCTGGCACTGGCGAGAGAAACTCCGGGCATTAAAAGTTGAGTCGTCAATAGCTGGCCCAGAGCCTGTGTAAAGGAACCGGCATATCTTATTATGGAAGGCCTTGCAGCTTGCATTGGTGTGGCATCGTTCCCTCTTGCTCTCTTTTCAGGAAGAGAGCATTTGTCAGAATCCTCCTTAAAAAAGAAAAAAAAATTAATATATGATAATAATATTAGAGAAGAAAGGAAATTAGTGAAAGATTTTTATGAAAGCCCTTTAATCATCTATAAAATCCATGAATTCAAAAATAAGAACATTTAAAATGCCTCATCCCTTCCTTTCCATGAAAGTAAAACTTTGAAGATTTAACTGAAACATTATTTGCTTTCATCAAAGACATTTGAAAATAGAACACTCCTCTCATTTGGTGTAATTGTCTGCAAAAGCAATCTTTTTCAGTTCTGTTAATAAAGGATGTATTTTGTTTAGAGAACAAGAGACATAGATCCAATTTTGCCATCCCTCCCCCCTAAATTGAAGATTTTGCTTTCTATCCTAATCCTATCATAGTTTTCACCCCCTCCCCCCTGAGAATATAAAAGACACTTTATCGAAAGAAGGGTATGAATTGTGGGAGGGGGTGTTTACATGGTAAAAAGAGAGTATGTTACGCTTTCTAGTGAGTATAAACAACACATATTGGAGTTCGTAATGGGGGGGGGGTACCTGAATTTGAATATATTTTGGGGGACATGTAAAATTATTTTATTTGGAAATAACCTAAGAAAATTTACTAAATAGAACTCACATTATAAATTGATGTTTTTAATTTGATTGGAAAAAGTATCTTCTCAGAGAAACCTTTTGGCTAAGCCACTATCGTAAGGAATTATCAAAGCAGGATGTAATTGACAAATATCAATAATTATCCCTATTTAAATCTTTGCGGAAATTCTTAAGTCTTAAGAGGGTCAGTATATTAAGAGTTGAAAGAAATTTGACAGCTACTTTTAGGTAAGATACAGAATCAAAAAAAAACATAGTTATTTCCATTGGATGAATTAAAGTTGTAAACAGAGGGGGGCAGGGGAGGTTTACATGGTAAAAAGAGTGTATTTTACACTTTCTATCGATTATAAACATCATATAGTGGAGTTTGTATTGTGTGTGTGGAGGGGGGATATATATCCTGAATTTGAATTTTCTGGAGGGGTGACAATGTAAAATGATTTTATTCGGAAATAAACTAAGAAAATTTACTAGACAGAACTCAAATTATAAATTGATGTAGCTAAGGCTTCCAAGTCATTAATATCAGATGCTTTATCCTAGGTGTCTTAGAACTTTATGAAAGTTTAATCAGAACACGTGTCCGTTATATACAAAATCTCAAGGGCAAATTGTGATATGATGGGAAACCTTACGTAACTTCATGATTGGCTTAGAAAGAGACTCGTCGATCAATTCATTCCCCCACCGATTATGTAAATCAAGTTCTCAGAAAGCCACTTCCCCCTCTTGTCCTAGATCAATACATCTCTCCCCCCGTCCATGCGCATGTGCAAACTTCGCCCTGGAGTCATTACAGCTAGATGAACAACAACAAATAAGTTGACCTTGATCCCATTAGACTCGATCGATAATCCTTGAATAAATTATGTACGTACCAGAGTCAGTAGGTCATTCCTACTTTAGTGGTAGAAAGAAGAGCGCTACGAAAACAATTTAAGTTTATTTTAGAGAGCCAGGAGATCCAGAAATGGCATTTTGACATATCTTCGTCACCTTCTCAATTTCTGTATGGTAGTATTAAGGACCTATTTGGGGAGGAAGTGTATTTTAAGGCGGGGCTTAGTAGGGAGGAATTAAAATGGGTAATATCGGTAAGAGGAAATTTTGTAGCATTTGGAGACGAGAGAAAGCATTTGGGGAAGACTAGGTCGAAGGCTGGTTCCTATTTTTGTCCGATATGTGGGGACTAAAAGGATGATTTAATTCATTTTTTATGTTTATGTAAGGAGTTAAAACGTTTGAGAGAGGAATTTTTTCCGGAGTGGTTCAAAAGGGAGAAATGGGTGGGTACGGTAACGTATTAACAGATTGAAATTTTCTGGAAATAAAGAATTTGGGAAGGTTTATTGGACTAGGCATGGAGCATAGAGATAATTTTCTTTAGATATATTTTTTACTTTATTTTTGTTTTGTTTATAATGAGAATGTTTTCATTTATTATTTTTGAGGTTTATTGCGTATTAACCATGGCCCAGTAGGGCTTTTAGTTTTAATAAATCATATCATATCATATCATTTACATCATTCCTGGTGAAGATAATCTTGAAAAAATTAGCCAAGAATTATGCTTAAAGTTGTTTAATAAAACTCTCAGTTGGATTTTGGGCTTTGAAATTGAACTTCTAAAGAAGAAAATATGTTTTGAAACCCGAATCATAAGTTTAAATTTTATTTTCTTTTGCTGTTTTTGGTTATGGACATACTATATTAATGTTTAATGATTGAACGCATAATATATTGAAAGAATTGATCTTTTTGCCAGGAACTCTTACCATTTTAATTGTTGTTTTATTTGGTGTGTAAAATTTAAGTTCTTTTCTTTTTTATCTGAGAATTGTATTGGTCACACCACCTTTTATCCTCAATTGTATTCACCCAGCAATCCCCTCACAATTATTATTCTGGTTCCTTCAGCGGTATGATATTTTCAGTAGGCGTAATATTTTTAACTGCAGTCTAGGAACTTTTTGAGGTCTTGCAATGTTGTTAGTTAGGCGAAGGAAATTAACATTTTAAAGGAAATTAAAAGGGTAATTCTGAGATAAAACAAAAGAATTTAAAGAAATTGTGGTATAATTTATTTCTTCTTGAGAAACATCCTTAAATACAATCTTCCTACTATCAAAATTAACCACCCCCTCTCCCTTCTAATGAGGCAAAATTTAGCTATAGACTATATACATGGTCGGGGAATAAAGGATTTAAACGAAAATGATCCCAAAAATAATATTCATAAGAAAATTTCCACTACAGCTTCAAGTAAAAATTTGGTTATTTGGCTCATATTGTATTCTTTTCAAGTTTTGTATTATTTTCGGATTTATTTATTACGAACTGTTGGTTAATAATGCCAAATAGTGTTAGTGTGAAAAAATAGAATAAGTAAATTTTATATGATTTGTAGCCTATAGCTACCATGTCCACGCCTTAGATGGGCTTATATAAAACTGAGACTGCAATAAGTACTATATTTTGAACATGGATGGCAGTAGGGAGGCCTTTGTAGATATGGGATGAACACAGTGACTGTCATCTATAATTGAGTCTAACGACTTCCGTACGTACATAATTTAATCAAAGATTATTGATCAAGTCTAATGGGGTCAAAGCCCCCTTTTTCAAGGTCACTTCTAGGTTTAATGACTCCGGGACGAAGTTTGCACATGCGCACTACCGGGACAATGAGTTGATCGACTCGAGGGGGAGAATTTCTGAGAAATTGGTTTATATAAGGAAAGACGGTGAATTATTGATTCAAAAAAGTGGAATCTATTTGTTGTTTCTAAGGGGAATTATTGATCCACGAAAGGGGAATTAGAAATGACATCACTTGTTTACTAGGAATTATACGGGACTCTAAAGATATAAAAATTCCATTTTTATATATGGCTTCTCCGGGCTTTAGGTCTGAGAGATAAAATTAATATTCTATCAAAGCCATAATAGTGTAAGTAGGAACACCCATGAGACGAAGAAATTAACGCAGGAAATGGCTTCCTAGGAGTTTCAAATGTGACACCGCAGGGATGCCGAAACAAAGGAGCACACAGAAATTACTTTTAGAGGATTATTTGGGCGAAACCGTTTGAGACATTTTAGAAGATGATTTGAGCGAATCAATTTGAGAGATTCTAGAAGATGATTTGGGCGAAACAGTTTTAGACATTTTAGAAGATGATTTTAGAAGATGATTTAGAAGATGATTTGGGTTGAAACTCTGTGGTCGTTATAATACACAAGTTCCATTTGAACAGTTTTGTGAGGTCCCCCACCCCAACCCAAAAGGGCCCAATCCTCCCGGGCCCCCAAAGGGCCCCCGTGGGGCCACCGAGTCTCCCCAAGCCCCTCTCTCCGGGAACCCCTCCACCTGGGGGCCCCAAATGGTCCCCCGGCCCCCAACCCATTTTTTTAAATACTTTTTTGTGCACTTGAGACAAAGAAGGACCCCCCACCCTCAACTTTTTGGCTCCTCCCGAATATATTTTTTTCAGAACAAGTGCTTTTCATAATGTCCCTCCTAAACCAATTTTACAACTTGAAGCTATCATCCCTTTCACCCACAACTTTACTTTACGACTTTTTGCATACCCCAACATCAAGCAATACTTTTCAAAAAGCTTTTTTTTATATCTTTTCAGAACAAGTTTTTTCTTAGTATCCTTCCTAAACCAATTTTACAAGTTGATGTACTCATCTTTTTCACCCACAATTTTACTTTACAGCTTTTTGCACGCCCCGAAACCAAGCAATACTTTTCGAAAGGCTTTTTTTAGTTTTTCAGAACATGTAATTTACTTAATGTCCCTACTTGACTAATATTACAAGTAGAAGTACGCATACTCTTCACCACAACTTTTCTTTATGACTTATTGAACACCCCAACACCAAGTTACACGCTTCAAAAGGCAGTACTATATCTTTTGAAAAACGGGTCTGTAAGTAATTTCCTTCTTAAGTCAATTTGACAACTTGAAGTGTTCATCCTTTTCATCCACAATTTTACGACTTTTTACTTACCCCAACATCAAGCAATACTTTTCAAAATGCTTGTTTTATATATTTTCAGAATAAGTTCTTTGCGTAATGTAAAATACCCCAACACCAAGCAATACTTTTCAAAAGGCTTTATTATATCTTTTCAGAACAAGTTCCTTACGTAATGTCCTTCTTAAACCAATTTTAGGACTTGAAGTGCTCATCCTTTTCACCACAACTTTACTTTGCGACTTTTTACTTACCCCAACATCAAGCAATACTTTTCAAAATGCTTGTTTTATATATTTTCAGAACAAACTTTTTACTTAATTTCCTTCCTAAACCAATTTTACATTAATGTAGTCATCTTTTTCGCCCACAGCTTTACTGTCTAGATTTATGCACACCCCGACACCAAGCAATACTTTTCGAAAGGAATTATTTTATTTTTTCAGAACAAGTTCTTTACGTAATGTCCCTCATTAACTAATTTTACAAGTTGAAGTACGCATCCTTTTCACCACTACTTTACTTTACGGCTTTTTTAATACCGAAACAAAATGCAATACTTTTCAAAAGGCTCCTAAACCCCTCCTAAACCAATTTTACAAGTTGAAGTACTTATCATTTTCATCACAACTTTATTTCACGACTTTTTTACATACCCAAACATCAAGTAATACTTTTTAAAAGGCTTTTTTATATCTTTTTAGAACAAGTTCTTTACATAATGTCCTTCCTAAGCCAATTTTACTAGTTGAAGTACTCATCTTTTTCATCCACAACTTTACTGCATGGCTTTTTGAATTCCCCAACACCAAGAAATACTTTCAAAAGGCTTTTTATATCTTTTCAGAAAAAGTTCTTTTCTTAATATCCCTCCTAAATCGATTTTACAAGTTGAAGCAGTCATCCTTTTCACTAAAAACTTTACTTTACAGCTTTTTGCACACCCCAACACAAAGCAATACTTTTCAAAAGGCTTTATTATATCTTTTCATAACAAGTTCTTTGCGTAATGTCCCTCCTAAACCAATTTTACAAGTTGAAGTACTCATACTTTTCACCACAATTTTACTTCACGACTTTTTACTTACCCCAACATCAAGCAATTCTTTTCTAAAGGCTTGTTTTATATCTTTTCAGAACAAGTTCTTTACGTATCTCATCCATTTCACCCACAACTTTACTTTACGACTTTTTGCACACCCCAACATCAAGCAATACTTTAAAAGGCTTTATTTTATCTTTTTAGAACAAGTACTTTACGTAACGTCCCTCCAAAACCATTATTAAACACCAAGAAGTACTTTCAAAAGGCTTTTTATATCTTTTTAGAAAAAGTTTTTTTCTTAATATCCCTCCTAAACCAATTTTACAAGTTGAAGTACTCATCCTTTTCACCGACAACTTAACCTTACAGCTTTTTGCACACCCAACACCAAGCAATACTTTTCAAAAGGCTTTATTATATCTTCTCAGAACAAGTTTTTTATTTAATGTCCCTCCTAAATCCATTTTACAAGTTGATTTACTCATCTTTTTCACCCACAACTTTACTTTAAGACATTTATACACCCCAACATCAAGTAATACTTTTCAAAAGGCTTTATTATATCGTTTTAAAACAAGTACTTTACGTAATGTCCCTCTAAAACCATTATTAAAAGTTTAAGTACTCTTCCTTTTTAACCACAACTATACTTAACTGCTTTTTAATATCCCGAACACCAAGCAATACTTTTCAAAAGGCAAAATTTTATAATTTCAGAAAAGTTTTTTTACGTAATGTCCCTCCTAAACCAATTTTACTAGTTGAAGTATGCATCTTTTTCACCCACAACTATACTGTAGGGTTTTTTGAATTCCCCAGCACCAAGAAGTACTTTTAAAAGGCTTCTTATATCTTTTTAGAAAAAGTTTTTTTCTTAATATCCCTGCTAAACCAATTTTACAAGTTGAAGCACTCATCCTTTTCACCCACAACTTTACTTTATGGCTTTTTGCATACTCCAACACGAAGCAATTCAGCAATTCTATCATTTCAGAACAAGTTCTTTTCTTAATGTCCCTCCTAAACAAATTTTACAAGCTGAAGTACTCACCATCTTCACCCTCAACTTCCCTTTATGGCTTTTTGCATACCCCAACATTGAGCAATTCAGCAATTCTATCATTTCAGAACAACTTCTTTTCCTAATGTCCCTCAAAAACCAATTTTACAAGTAGAAGTATTCACCCTCTTCACCACTTGGACTTTCAAACACCAACCCAGTGAATAAATATTTTCTATCAACATCTTTGTCAGATACATCGGATAAAATTGACTAAATCTGAGAATGACATTGAATAAATTCTATTTAAACATCCTTTCTTGGATACGTTGAATAACATTGTCAAAATCTATGTATTAGAGTGGATAAATTCATTATCAACTTCCTTTTTGTCTAAAACATCAGATTACATTCAAAAAATCTAAGTATCAGAGTGAATAAATTCTTTATCATCGTCTTTTTTTTCAAAAAATCTTCTAATCTGCTTAAGCAATAAATAACTTTAAGCTTAACCCGTCTTTATTCTATAGAATAGTTCTATTCATTTATTAAATTATGAAGAAATTGTAAGTAAGTAACAAACTCATTATTGTTTTCACCTCTTGGATACACGATGCAGAAATTTCATTTAAGAAATTATGAAAAAATTCTAAGTAAGCTAAAATCTCTTTCTTGAAGTCGCCTCTTGGATACACAATACGAATATTTCATTCAAGAAATTATGAAAATATTTGTAAGTAAGTAACAAACTCTTTGAAAAAATTCGAAGTAAGTAGGACTCTCTTTATTGATTTCACCTCTTGGATATACAATACAGATATTTCATTCAAGAAATTATGAAAAAATCGCAAGTAAGAAATAAAATTTTTACTGTTTCACCACTTGGATACACACTGAAATAAAAGCAGAACTTTTAAAATCACAACAACTGAAGGTCAGTAAATAATTCCTTTGTTTTTTTTTTGCTAAACACGATTGGCTGAAATAAAAGCGGAACTTTTAAAATCAAAACAACTGAAGGTCTGTAAATAATTCCTTTCTTTTTTTGTTAAAAACGATTGGCTGAAACAAAAGCGGAACTTTAAAAATCCCTACAAATGAAGGTCAGTAAATAATTCCTTTTATTTTTTGTTAAACACGATGGGATGGAACAAAAGCGGAACTTTTAAAATCACAACAACTGAAGGTCAGTAAATAATTTCTTTCTTTTTTTGTTAAACACGATTGGCTGAAACAAAAGCGGAACTTTTAAAATCAAAACAACTGACGGTCAGTAAATAATTCCTTTGTTTTTTTTTGTTAAACACGATTGGTTGAAATAAAGCAGAACTACTAAAATCACAGGAACTGAAGGTCAGTAAATAATTCCTTTGTTTTATTTTGTTAATCCAGATTGGCTGAAATAAAATCGTATTTTTTAAATCACAACAACTGAAGGTCAGTAAATGATTCCTTTGTTTTTTTTGTTAAACGCGATTAGCTGAAATGAAAGCGGAACTCTTAAAATTACAACTACTGAAGGTCAGTAAATAATTCCTTTGTTATTTTCTTAAACACGATTGGTTAAAATAAAAGTTGAACTCTTAAAATCAAAACAACTGAAGGTCAGTAAATAATTCCTATGTTTTTTTTGTTAAACACGATTGGCTGAAACAAAAGCGGAACTTTTAAAATCACAACAACTGAAGGTCAGTAAATAATTTCTTTGTTTTATTTTGTTAAGCACGATTGGCTGAAATAAAGGTGGAATTCTTAAAGTCACAGCAACTGAAGGTCAGCAAATAATTCATTTGTTTTTTTGTTAAAAAACTGAAGGTCAGTAAATAATTCCTTTGTTTTTTTGTTAAACACGATTGACTGAAACAAAAGCGGAAATTTTAAAATCGCAACAACTGAAGGTCAGTGAATAGTTCATTTTTTGTTAAACACGATTGGCTGAAACAAAAGTGGAACTTTTAAAATCACAACAACTGAAGGTCAGTAAATAATTCTTTTGTTTTTTTTTTGTTAAACACGATTGGCTGAAATAAAGGTGGAACTATTAAAATCACAGCAACTGAAGGTCAGCAAATAATTCATTTGTTTTTTGTTAAACATGACTGCGGGCGGGGCCCCCCACCACCGGGGCCACGGGGACGAAAGCCGGCCCCGTGTCATAAGAACATAACTTACAACCCATATGCCCAACTTACACTTACCAATCGTTCTCTGTGCTTGTTCATAGACACGACTTGGCTTTCCCACTGGTACCCTTTTGCAGGTAATTGACACTACCTAGTTTATTGCCTGCATTAAATCAGTATTTTTTACGCAGTGGAAGCAAAAACACACTATTCCTATCTGTAAAAAATTGAATGTATTTAACATATTTTTATATTAACATTCTACATGCCATTATTTCATTAAAATTATCTTATACATTATTTTGTTAAGTGTTCATTATTTTTAGGGATATGCTAGAACATCAGTAAATAATTCCTTTGTTTTTTTCATTAAAAATATCTTATGCATTATTTTGTTAAGTGTTCATTATTTTTAAGGATATGCTAGAACGTCAGTAAATAATTCCTTTGTTTTTTTGTTAAACACGATTGGCTGAAATAAAAGCGGAACTTTTAAAATCATAACAACTGAAGGTCAGTAAATAATTCCTTTGTTTTTTTGTTAAACACGATTGGCTGAAATAAAGGTGGAACTCTTAAAGTCACAGCAACTGAACGTCAGCAAATAATTCATTTGTTTTTTTGTTAAAAAACTGAACTTTTAAAATCACAACAACTGAAGGTCAGTAAATAGTTAATTTTTTTGTTAAACACGATTGGCTGAAACAAAAGTGGAACTTTTAAAATCACAACAACTGAAGGTCAGTAAATAATTCCTTTGTTTTTTTGGTATACACGATTGCCTTAAACAAAAGTGGAACTCTTAAAATAACAACAACTGAAGGTCAGTAAATAATTCATTTTTTTGTTAAACACGATTGGCTGAAACAAAAGTGGAACTTTTAAAATCACAACAACTGAAGGTCAGTAAATAATTCCTTTGTTTGTTTTTTTTGTCAAGCACAATTGGCTAAAATAAAAGTGGAACTTTTAAAATCACAACAACTGAAGGTCAGTAAATAATTCCTTTTGTTTTTTTGTTAAACACTTTTGGATGAAATAAAAGCGGAACTTTTAAAATCAAAATAACTGAAGGTCAGTAAATCATTCCTTTTTTTTTTTTTTGTTAAACACAATTGGCTAAAAAAAAGCGGAACTTTTAAAATCACAACAACTGAAGGTCAGTAAATAATTCTTTATATTTTTTTTGTTAAACATGATTGGCTGAAATAAAAGTGAGAATTTTAAAATTCCAACAACTGAAGGTCAGTAAATAATTCCTTTGTTTTATTTTGTTAAGCACGATTGGCTGAAATAAAGGTGGAATTCTTAAAGTCACAGCAACTGAAGGTCAGCAAATAATTCATTTGTTTTTTTGTTAAAAAACTGAAGGTCAGTAAATAATTCCTTTGTTTTTTTGTTAAACACAACTGGCTGAAACAAAAGCAGAAATTTTAAAATCACAACAACTGAAGGTCAGTGAATAATTAATTTTTTTGTTAAACACGATTGGATGAAACAAAAGTGGAACTTTTAAAATCACAACAACTGAAGGTCAGTAAATAATTCTTTTGTTTTTTTTGTTAAACATGATTGGCTGAAATAAAGGTGGAACTATTAAAATCACAGCAACTGAAGGTCTGCAAATAATTCATTTGTTTTTTGTTAAACATGACTGCGGGCAGGGCTCCCCACCACCGGGGCCACGGGGACGAAAGCCGGCCCCGTGTCATAAGGTCATAACTTACAACCCATATGCCCAACTTACACTTACCAATCGTTCTCTGTGCTTGTTCATAGACACGACTTGGCTTTCCCACTGGTACCCTTTTGCAGGTAATTGACACTACCTAGTTTATTGCCTGCATTAAATCAGTATTTTTTACGCAGTGGAAGCAAAAACACACTATTCCTATCTGTAAAAAAGTGAATGTATTTAACATATTTTTATATTAACATTCTACATGCCATTGTTTCATTAAAATTATCTTATACATTATTTTGTTAAGCGTTCATTATTTTTAGGGATATGCTAGAACGTCAGTAAATAATTCCTTTGTTTTTTTGTTAAACACGATTGGTTGAAACAAAAGCGGAACTTTTAAAATCACAGCAACTGAAGGTCAGTAAATAATTCCTTTGTTTTATTTTGTTAAGCACAATTGGCTGAAATAAAGGTAGAATTCTTAAAGTCACAGCAACTGAAGGTCAGCAAATAATTCATTTGTTTTTTTGTTAAAAAACTGAAGGTCAGTAAATAATTCCTTTGTTTTTTTGTTAAACACTATTGACTGAAACAAAAGCGGAAATTTTAAAATCGCAACAACTGAAGGTCAGTGAATAGTTCATTTTTTGTTAAACACGATTGGCTGAAACAAAAGTGGAACTTTTAAAATCACAACAACTGAAGGTCAGTAAATAATTCTTTTGTTTTTTTTTTGTTAAACATGATTGGCTGAAATAAAGGTGGAACTATTAAAATCACAGCAACTGAAGGTCTGCAAATAATTCATTTGTTTTTTGTTAAACATGACTGCGGGCGGGGCCCCCCACAACCGGGGCCACGGGGACGAAAGCCGGCCCCGTGTCATAAGGTCATAACTTACAACCCATACGCCCAACTTACACTTACCAATCGTACTCTGTGCTTTTTCATAGACACTACTCGACTTTCCCACTGGTACCCTTTGGCAGGTTATTGACACGACCTAGTTTATTGCCTGCATTAAATCAGTATTTTTTACGTATTGGAAGCATAAACATACTATTCCTATCTGTAAAAAAGTGAATGTATTTAACATATTTTTATATTAACATTCTACATGCCATTATTTCATTAAAATTATCTTATACATTATTTTGTTAAGCGTTCATTATTTTTAGGGATATGCTAGAACATCAGTAAATAATTCCTTTGTTTTTTTCATTAAAAATATCTTATGCATTATTTTGTTAAGTGTTCATTATTTTTAGGGATATGCTAGAACGTCAGTAAATAATTCCTTTGTTTTTTTGTTAAACACGATTGGCTGAAATAAAAGCGGAACTTTTAAAATCATAACAACTGAAGGTCAGTAAATAATTCCTTTATTTTATTTTGTTAAGCACGATTGGCTGAAATAAAGGTGGAATTCTTAAAGTCACAGCAACTGAAGGTCAACAAATAATTCATTTGTTTTTTTGTTAAAAAAATTGAACTTTTAAAATCACAACAATTGAAGGTCAGTAAATAGTTCATTTTTTTGTTAAACACGATTGGCTGAAACAAAAGTGGAACTTTTAAAATCACAACAACTGAAGGTCAGTAAATAATTCCTTTGTTTTTTTGGTATACACGATTGCCTTAAACAAAAGTGGAACTCTTAAAATAACAACAACTGAAGGTCAGTAAATAATTCATTTTTTTTGTTAAACACGATTGGCTGAAACAATAGCGGAACTTTTAAAATCAAAACAACTGAAGGTCAGTAAATCCTTCCTTTGTTTTTTTTTTTTTTGTTAAGCACAATTGGCTAAAATAAAAACGGAACTTTTAAAATCACAACAACTGAAGGTCAGTAAATAATTCCTTTTGTTTTTTTTGTTAAACACGATTGGCTGAAATAAAAGCGGAACTTTTAAAATCACAACAACTTAAGGTCAGTAAATCATTCCTTTGTTTTTTTTTTTTTGTTAAACACAATTGGCTAAAATAAAAGGGGAACTTTTAAAATCACAACAACTGAAGGTCAGTAAATAATTCCTTTTGTTTTTTTTGTTAAACACGATTGGCTGAAATAAAAGTGGAAATATTAAAATCACCACAACTGAATGTCAGTAAATAATTCCTTTGTTTGTTTTTTTGTTAAACACGATGGTCTGAAACAAACCGGAACTTTTAAAATCACAACAACTGACGGTCAGTAAATAATTCCTTTTCTTTTTTTTATTAGACACGATTGGCTGAAACAAAATCAGAATTTTTAAAATCACAACAACTGAAGGTCAGTAAATAATTCGTTTGTTTTTTGTTAAACATGATTAAAAAAGTCACAGCAACTGAAGGTCAGCAAATAATTCATTTGTTTTTTTGTTAGAAAAACTGAAGGTCAGTAAATAATTCCGTTGTTTTTTTGTTAAACACGATTGGCTGAAACAAAAGTGGAACTTTTAAAATCACAACAACTGAAGGTCAGTAAATGATTTCTTTTTTTTTGGTAAACACGATTGGCTGAAATAAAAGCAAAACTTTTAAAATTACAACTACTGAAGGTCTGTAAATAAACCCTTTGTTTTTTTTGTTAAACAGGATGAGCTGAAATAAAAACGGAAGTTTTAAAATCACAACAACTGAAGGTTCAGTAAATAATTCCTTTGTTTTTTCGGTAAACACGATTGCCTGAAACAAAAGCGGAATTCTTAAAATCACAAGAATTGAAGGTCAGTAAACAATTCCTTTGTTTGTTTTTTTTTGTTAAACACAATTGGCTAAAATAAAAGCGGAACTTTTAAAATCACAACAACTGAAGGTCAGTAAATAATTCCTTTGTTTTTTTTTTGTTAAACACGATTGGCTGAAATAAAGGTGGAACTATTAAAATCACAGCAACTGAAGGTCTGCAAATAATTCATTTTTTTTTTGTTAAAAATGACTGCGGGCGGGGCCCCCCACCACCGGGGCCACGGGGACGAAAGCCGGCCCCGTGTCATAAGGTCATAACTTACAACCCATACGCCCAACTTACACTTACAACCCAAACCTCATATGCCCTAAGGGTATAACTTACAACCGTTGCCTTGAAAGTTTTGGAGGAGTATCCTCGTCAAAATATATTTCTATATGGAAATCAACTACGCTAAACAGAATGGCTATCTCAAAATTTTAATTGGCTGTGTTTTAGGAAATGATGAGCATGGAAGTTACCTTCCAATTGGTTACTCAGTTAGTTACCTTCCAATCACTTTCGACAAATAAAAGGGCACAAGTCGTTCCAATTTCAAATTGAATGATCCCTTTTTGAAGTTTCTATGACAAATCCTTCGATACGAAGTGCCATGGTATAAAGAAAAAACAATAATACATTGCGCCAACAGTAGGAGGGCTTCATGATGTCCAGACGAGGCACTGTATATGGGCATAGAATCCTTAGGGAGAACACCTGTGCTGTCAGTCTGACAGGGCATCATATATGTGCATGGAATTCCCAGGGAGAACACGTTTCCGAAAAATTGGTGTTCGTTCAGGAGAATTGTCTCCGGAGCGAAATTTATTAATGTTTTATGGATGATGTCAAGGTTGATTGATTTTTTGGTGTTCGTCCAGGAGAATCGTCTCCGGGTGAAGTTTATTAATGTCTGAGGAATGATGTCAAGGTCAATGGAAATGTTGATGTTCATCCAAGAGAATTGTATCCGGGCGATCTTTATTAATGTCTCAGGGATGATGTCAAGGTCGATTGATTTGTTGGTGTTCATCCAGGAGAATTGTCTCTGGGTGAATGTTTTGATCTTAGAGATGAAAAGATTAACGCGGGAAAAGGTTTCCTAGGAATTTCAAATGTGACTGCGTAGGGATACCAAAACAATAGGAATACGCATAAATAATTCCTTTGTTTTTTTTTGTTAAACACGATTGGCTGAAATAAAATCAGATTTTTTAAATGACAAAAACTGAAGGTCAGTAAATGATTCCTTTGTTTTTTTTTGTTAAACGCGATTGGCTGAAATAAAAGAGGAACTCTTAAAATCACAACAACTGAAGGTCAGTAAATAATTCCTTTGTTTTTTTCTTAAACACGATTGGTTGAAATAAAAGCGGAACTCTTAAAATCAAAACAACTGAAGGTCAGTAAATAATTCCTATGTTTTTTTTTGTTAAGCACGATTGGCTGAAACAAAAGCGGAACTTTTAATATCACAACCACTGAAGATCACAAAATAATTCCTTTATTTTTTGTTAAACACGATTGGCTGAAATAAAAGCGGAACCCTTGAAATCAGAGTCAGTAAATAATTCCTTTTTTTAGTAAACACGATTGGCTGAAATAAAAGCGAAACTTTTAAATTCATAACAACTGAAGGTCAGTAAATAATTCTTTGTTTATTTTTTAAACAGGATTGGCTGAAATAAAAGCGGAAGTTTTAAAATCACAACAACTGAAGTTCAGTAAATAATTCCATTGTTTTTTTTGTTAAACAGGATTGGCTGAAATAAAAGCGGATGTTTTAGAATCACAACAACTGAAGGTCAGTAAATAATTCCTTTGTTTTTTGTTAAACATGATTGCCTGAAACAAAAGCGGAACTCTTAAAATAACAACAACTGAAGGTCAGTAAATAATTCCTTTGTTTGTTTTTTTGTTAAACACGATTAGCTGAAATAAAAGTGGAACTTTTAAAATCACAATAACTGAAGGTCAATAAATAATTCCTATGTTTTTTTTGTTAAAAACGATTGGCTGAAACAAAAGTGGAACTTTTAAAATCACAACAACTGAAGTTAACTAAATAATTCCTTTTGTTTTTTTTTAAACACGATTGGCTTAAATAAAAGTGGAAATCTTAAAATCACAACAACTGACGGTCAGTAAATAATTCCTTTGTTTTTTGTTAAACACGATTGGCTGAAATAAAAGCGGAACTCTTGAAATCAGAACAACTGAAGGTCAGTAAATAATTCCTTTGTTTTTTGTTAAACACGATTGGCTGAAATAAAAGCGGAACTCTTGAAATCAGAACAACTGAAGGTCAGTAAATAATTCTTTTTTTTTGTAAACACGATTGGCTGAAATAAAAGCAAAACTTTTAAAAGCACAATAACTGAAGGTCAGTGAATAATTCTTTGTTTTTTTTGTTAAACAGGATTGGCTGAAATAAAAGCGGAAGTTTTAAAATCACAACAACTGAAGGTCAGTAAATAATTCCTTTTGTTTTATTGTTAAACACGATTGGCTGAAATAAAAGCGAAATTTTTAAAATCACAACAACTGAAGGTCAGTAAATAATTCCTTTTTTTTTTGTTAAACACGATTGCCTGAAACAAAAGCGGAACTTTTAAAATCACAACAACTGAAGGTCAGTAAATAATTCCTTTTTTTTGTTAAACACGATTGGCTGAAACAAAAGCGGAATTTTTAAAATCACATCAACTGAAGGTCAGTAAATAATTCCTTTATTTTTTTTTGTTAAACACGATTGGCTGAAATAAAAGCGGAACTCTTGAAATCAGAACAACTGAAGGTCAGTAAATAATTCCTTTTTTTTTGTAAACACGATTGGCTGAAATAAAAGCAAAACTTTTAAAAGCACAACAACTGAAGGTCAGTGAATAATTCTTTTTTTTTTTTGTTAAACAGGATTGGCTGAAATAAAAGCGGAAGTTTTGAAATCACAACAAATGAAGGTCAGTAAATAATTCCTTTTGTTTTATTGTTAAACACGATTGGCTGAAATAAAAGCGAAACTTTTAAAATCACAACACCTGAAGGTCAGTAAATAATTCTTTTGTTTTTTGTTAAACACGATTGCATGAAACAAAAGCGGAACTTTTAAAATCACAACAACTGAAGGTCAGTAAATAATTCCTTTTTTTTGTTAAACACGATTGGCTGAAACAAAAGCGGAATTTTTAAAATCACATCAACTGAAGGTCAGTAAATAATTCCTTTATTTTTTTTTTTAAACACGATTGGCTGAAATAAAAGCGGAACTATTAAAATAACAAAAACTGAAGGTCAGTAAATAATTCCTTTTGTTTTTTTGTTAAACACGATTGGCTGAAATAAAAGTGGAACTCTCAAAATCACAGCAACTGAAGGTCAGTACATAATTCCTTTGTTTTTTTTGTTAAACACGATTGGCTGAAATAAAAGCGGAACTCTTAAAATCACAACAACAGAAGGTCAGTAAATAATTCCTTTGTTTTTTTTCTTAAAAACGTTTGGATGAAATAAAAGCGGAAATATTAAAATAAAAACAACTCAAGGTTAGTAAATAATTCATATGTTTTTTTGTTAAAAACGATTGGCTGAAAAAAAAGCGGAACTTTTAAAATCACAATAACTGAAGTTCAGAAAATAATTCCATTGTTTTTTTTTTGTTAAATGGGATTGGCTGAAATAAAAGCGGATGTTTTAGAATCACAACAACTGAAGGTCAGTAAATAATTCCTTTGTTTTTTTGTTAAACATGATTGCCAGAAACAAAAGTGGAACTCTTAAAATAACAACAACTGAAGATCAGTAAACAATTCCTTTGTTTTTTTTTGTTAAAAATGATTAGCTGCAATAAAAACAGAACTTTTAAAA
Organism: Artemia sp. Qi Xiang Cuo; assembly: GCF_049724085.1. Classification (NCBI taxonomy): domain Eukaryota; kingdom Metazoa; phylum Arthropoda; class Branchiopoda; order Anostraca; family Artemiidae; genus Artemia; species Artemia sp. Qi Xiang Cuo. The sequence goes on along the minus strand of NC_142808.1, from coordinate 10,903,321 downwards.
TCACAACAACTGAAGGTCAGTAAATAATTCTTTTTTTTTGTTAAAGACGATTGGCTGAAATAAAAGTGGAACTCTTAAAATCAAAACAACTGAAGGTCAGTAAATAATTCCTATGTTTTTTTTGTTAAGAACGATTGGCTGAAACAAAAACGGAACTTTTAAAATCACAACAACTGAAATTCACTAAATAATTTCTTTTTTTTTAAACACGATTGGCTGAAATAAAAGCGGAAATCTTAAAATCACAACAACTGAAGGTCAGTAAATAATTCCTTTGTTTTTTTTGCTAAACACGATTGGCTGAAATAAAAGCGGAACTCTTGAAATCAGAACAACTGAAGATTAGTAAATAATTCCTTATTTTGGTAAACACGATTGGTTGAAATAAAAGCGAAACTTTTGAAATCACAACAACTGAAGGTCAGTAAATAATTCTTTGTTTTTTTTGTTAAACAGGATTGGCTGAAATAAAAGCGGAAGTTTTAAAATCACAACAACAGAAGTTCAGTAAATAATTCCTTTTTTTTTTTGTTAAACAGGATTGGCTGAAATAAAAACAGATGTTTTAGAATCACAACAACTGAAGGTCAGTAAATAATTCCTTTGTTTTTTTTGTTAAACACGATTGCCTGAAACAAAAGCGGAACTCTTAGAATAACAAAAACTGAAGGTCAGTAAATAATTCCTTTTGTTTTTTTGTTTAAAACGATTGGCTGAAATAAAATCGGAACTTTTAAAATCACAAAAACTGAAGATCAGTAAATAATTCCTTTGTTTTTTGTTAAACACGATTGGCCGAAACAAAAGGGGAACTTTTAAAATCACAACAACTGAAGGTCAGTAAATAATTCCTTTCGTGTTTTTTCTTAAACACGATTGGATGAAATAAAATCGGAACTCTTAAAATCAAAACAACTGAAGGTCAGTAAATAATTCCTATGTTTTTTTTTGTTAAGCACGATTGGCTGAAACAAAAGCGGAATTTTTAAAATCACAACAACTGAAGTTCACAAAATAATTCCTTTTGTTTTTTTGTTAAACACGATTGGGTGAAATAAAAGCGGAACTCTTGAAATCAGAACAACTGAAGATCAGTAAATAATTACTTATTTTGGTAAACACGATTGGTTGAAATAAAAGCGAAACTTTTAAAATCACAACAACTGAAGGTCAGTAAATAATTCTTTGTTTTTTTATGTTAAAGAGGATTGGCTGAAATAAAAGCGGAAGCTGTAAAATCACAACAACTGAAGTTCAGTAAATAATTCCTTTGTTTTTTTTTGTTAAACAGGATTGTATGAAATAAAAGCGGATGTTTTAGAATCACAACAACTTAAGGTCAGTAAATAATTCCTTTGTTTTTTTGTTAAACACTATTGACTGAAACAAAAGCGGAACTCTTAGAATAACAAAAACTGAAGGTCAGTAAATAATTCCTTTTGTTTTTTTGTTAAAAACGATTGGCTGAAATAAAAGCGTAAATCTTAAAATCACAACAACTGAAGGTAAGTAAATTTTTACTTTGTTTTTTGTTAAACACGATTGGCTGAAATAAAAGCGGAACTTTTAAAATCACAACAACTGAAGGTCAGTAAATAATTCCTTTTGTGTTTTTTGTTAAACACGATAGGCTGAAATAAAAAAAACTCTTAAAATCAAAACAACTGAAGGTCGGTAAATAATTCCCAGGTCTTTTGTTAAAAACGATTGGCTGAAACAAAAGCAGAACTTTTAAAATCACAACAACTGAAGTTCACTAAATAATTCCTTTTGTTTTATTGTTAAACATGATTGGCTGAAATAAAAGCAAATCTCTTAAAATCACAACAGCTGAAGGTCAGTAAATAATTCCTTTGTTTTTTGTTAAACACGATTGATTGAAAAAAAGCGGAACTTTTGAAATCAGAACAACTGAAGGTCAGTAAATAATTCCTTTTTTTGGTAAACACAATTGGCTGAAATAAAACCGAAACTTTGAAAATCACAACAACTGAAGTTCACTAAATAATTCCTTTTGTTTTATTGTTAAAGACGATTGGCTGAAATAAAAGTGAAATTCTTAAAATCACAACAACTGAAGGTCAGTAAATAATTCCTTTGTTTTTGTTAAACACGATTGGCTGAAACAAAAGTGGAACTTTTAAAATCACAACAACTGAAGGTCAGCAAATAATTCCTTTTGTTTTTTTTGTTAAACACGATTGGCTGAAATAAAAAAAAAGAACTCTTAAAATCACAAAAACTAAAGGTCATTAAATAATTCCTTTTGTTTTTTTGTTAAACACGATGGGCTGAAATAAAAGCGGAACTTTTAAAATCAAAACAACTGAAGGTCAGTAAATAATTCTTTTGTTTTTTTTAAACACGATTGGCTGAAAAAAAAGCGGAACTTTTAAAATCACAACAACTGAAGGTCAGTAAATAATTCCATTTTTTTTTTTTTTAAACACGATTGTTTGAAAAAAAAGCGGAAATTTAAAAATCACAACAAATTAAGGTCAGTATATAACTCCTTTTGTTTTTTTTGTTAAGCACGATTGGCTGAAACAAAAGCGGAACTTTTAAAATCACAACATCTGAATGTCAGTAAATAATTCATTTGTTTTTTTTTTTGTTAAACGCGTTTGGCTGAAATAAAAGTAGAACTCTTAAAATCACAACAAATTAAGGTCAGTAAATAAGTCCTTTGTTTTTTTTTGTTAAACACTATTGGTTGAAATAAAGCGGAACTTTTAAAATCACAACAACTGAAGGTCAGTAAATAATGCCTTTTGTGTTTTTTGTTAAACACGATTGACTGAAATAAAAAAAAACTCTTAAAATCACAACAACTAGATAGTCAGTAAATAATTCCTTTGTTTTTTTCTGAAACACGATTGGTTGAAATAAAAGCGGACCTCTTAAAATCAAAACAACTGAAGGTCAGTAAATAATTCCTAGTTTTTTTTTGTTAAACATGATTGGCTGAAATAAAAGCGAAACTCTTAAAATCACAACAGCTGAAGGTCATTAAATAATTCCATTGTTTTTTGTTAAACACGATTGGCTGAAAAAAAGCGGAACTATTTGAAATCAGAACAACTGAATGTCAGTAAATAATTCCCTTTTTTAGTAAACACGATTGGCTGAAATAAAAGCGAAACTTTGAAAATCACAACAACTGAAGTTCACTAAATAATTCCTTTTGTTTTATTGTTAAACACGATTGGCTGAAATAAAAGTGAAATTCTTAAAATCACAACAACTGAATGTCAGCAAATAATTCCTTTTGTTTTTTTTGTTAAACAAGATTGGCTGAAATAAAAAAAAGAACTCTTAAAATCACAACAACTGAATGTCAGTAAATAATTCCTTTTGTTTTTTTGTTAAACACGATTGGCTGAAATAAAAGCTGAACTTTTAAAATCACAACAACTTAAGTTCATTAAATAATTCTTTTGTTTTTTTAAACACGATTGGCTTAAACAAAAGCGGAACTTTTAAAATCACAACAACTGAAGGTCAGTAAATAATTCCTTTGTTTTTTTTTTAAAAACGATTGTTTGAAACAAAAGCAGAACTTTAAAAATCACAACAAATGAAGGTCAGTATATAACTCCTTTTGTTTTTTTTGTTAAGCACGATTGGCTGAAACAAAAGCAGAACCTTTAAAATCACAACAACTGAAGTTCATTAAATAATGCTGTTGTTTTTTTTGTTAAAACCTATTGTCTCAAATAAATAAGGAACTATTATAATCACAACAACTGAGGGTCAGTAAATGATCCATTTGTTTTTTTGTTAAACGATATATGTTGAAACAAAAGCGGAACTATTAAAATCACAACAACTGAAGGTCAGTAAATAATTCCTTTTGTGTTTTTTGTTAAACACGATTGGCTGAAATAAAAAAAAACTCTTAAAGTCACACCAACTAGAAATTCAGTAGATAATTCCTTTGTTTTTTTCTCATACACGATTGGTTGAAATAAAAGCGGACCTCTTAAAACCAAAACAACTGAAGGTCAGTAAATAATTCCTAGGTTTTTTTTGTTAAACACGATTGGCCGAAACAAAAGCAGAACTTTTAAAATCACAACAACTGAAGTTCACTAAATAATTCCTTTTGTTTTATTGTTAAACATGATTGGCTGAAATAAAAGCGAAACTCTTAAAATCACAACAGATGAAGGTCAGTAAATAATACCTTTGTTTTTTGTTAAACACGATTGGCTGAAAAAAAGCGGAACTTTTGAAATCAGAACAACTGAAGGTAAGTAAATAATTCCGTTTTTTGGTAAACACGATTGGCTGAAATAAAAGCGAAACTTTTAAAATCACAACAACTGAAGTTCACTAAATAATTCCTTTTGTTTTATTGTTAAACACGATTGGCTGAAATAAAAGCGAAATTCTTAAAATCACAACAACTGAATGTCAGTAAATAATTCCTTTGTTTTTTGTTAAACACGATTGGCTGAAACAAAAGTGGAACTTTTAAAATCACAACAACTGAAGGTCGGCAAATAATTCCTTTTGTTTTTTTTTGTTAAACACGATTGGCTGAAATGAAAAAAAGAACTCTTAAAATCACAACAACTGAATGTCAGTAAATAATTCCTTTTTTTTTTTTGTTAAAAACGATTGGCTTAAATAAAAGAGGAAATTTTAAAATCACAACAACTGAAGGTCAGTAAATAATTCCTTCTATTTTTTTAAACACGATTGACTGAAATAAAAGCGGAACTCTTAAAATCACAACAACTGAAGGTCAGTAAATAATTCCTTTGTACTTTTTAAACACGATTGTTCGAAACAAAAGCGGAACTTTAAAAATCACAACAAATGAAGGTCAGTATATAACTCCTTTTGTTTTTTTTGTTAAGCACGATTGGCAGAAACAAAAGCGGAACTTTTAAAATCACATCAACTGAAGGTTAGTAAATAATTCCTTTGTTTTTTTTTGTTAAACACGATTGGCTGAAATAAAAGCGGAACTATTAAAATCACAAAAACTGAAGGTTAGTAAATAATTCCTTTGTTTTTTTTTGTTAAACACGACTGGCTGAAATAAAAGCGAAACTATTAAAATCACAAAAACTGAAGGTCATTAAATAATTCCTTTTGTTTTTTGTTAAACACGATTGGCTGAAATAAAAGTGGAACTCTTAAAATCACAGCAACTGAAGGTCAGTAAATAATTCCTTTGTTTGTTTTTGTTAAACACGATTGGCTGAAATAAAAGCGGATTTTTTAAAATCACAACAACTGAAGGTCAATAAATAATTCCTTCGTTTTTTTTTAAACGCGATTGGCTGAAATAAAAGCGGAACTCTTAAAAGTCACAATAACTGAAGGTCAGTAAATAATTCCTTTGTTTTTTTCTTAAACACGATTGGTTGAATTAAAAGCGGAACTCTTAAAATCAAAACAACTGAAGGTCAGTAAATAATTCCTATGTTTTTTTTGTTAAGCACGATTGGCTGAAATAAAAGCGGATTTTTTAAAATCACAACAACTGAAGTTCACTAAATAATTCCTTTGTTTGTTTTTTTTGTTAAACAAGATTGGCCGAAATAAAAGCGGAACTTTTAAAATCACAACAAGTTAAGGTCAGTAAATAATTCTTTTTGTTTTTTTGTTAAACACGATTCGCTGAAACAAAAGCGGAACTTTAAAAATCACAACAAATGAAGGCCAGTATATAACTCCTTTTGTTTTTTTTTGTTAAACACGATTTGCTGAAACAAAAGCGGAACTTTTAAAATCACAACAACTGAAGGTCAGTAAATAATTCCTTTGTTTTTTTTTGTTAAACACGATTGTCTTAAATAAAAGCGGAACTTTAAAAATCACAACAACTGAAGTTCACTAAATAATTCCTTTTGTTTTATTGTTAAACATGATTGGCTGAAATAAAAGCGAAACTCTTAAAATCAACAGCTGAAGGTCAGTATATAATTCCTTTGTTTTTTGTTAAACACGATTGGCTGAAAAAGCAGAACTTTTGAAATCAGAACAACTGAAGGTCAGTAAATAATTCCATTTTTTTGGTAAACACGATTGGCTGAAATAAAAGCAAAACTTTGAAAATCACAACAACTAAAGTTCACTAAATAATTCCTTTTGTTTTATTGTTAAACACGATTGGCTGAAATAAAAGCGAAATTCTTAAAATCACAACAACTGAAGGTCAGTAAACAACTCCTTTGTTTTTTGAAACAAAAGTGGAACTTTTAAAATCATAGCAACTTTTGGTCAGCAAATAATTCCTTTTGTTTTTTTCTGTTAAACACGATTGGCTGAAATAAAAAAAGAACTCTTAAAATCACAGCAACTGAAGGTCAGTAAATAATTCTTTTGTTTTTTGTTAAACACGATTGGCTGAAAAAAAGCGTAACTTTTAAAATCACAACAACTGAAGGTCAGTAAATAATTCCTTTGTTTTTTTTTTTAAACAAGATTGGCCGAAACAAAAGCGGAAATTTAAAAATCACAACAAATGAGGGTCAGTATATAATTCCTTTTCTTTTTTTTGTTAAGCACGATTGGCTGAAACAAAAGCGGAACTTTTAATATCACAACAACTGAAGGTCAGTAAATAATTCCTTTTTTTTTGTTAAACACGATTGGCTGAAATAAAAGCGGAACTATTAAAATCACAAAAACTGAAGGTCAGTAAATAATTCCTTTTGTTTTTTTTAAGCGCGATTGGTTGAAATAAAAGCGTAACTCTTAAAATCACAACAACTGAAGGTCAGTAAATAATTTCGTTTTTTTTTTGTGTTAAACACGATTGGCTGAAACAAAAGCGGAACTTTTAATATCACAACAACTGAAGGTCAGTAAATAATTCCTTTCTTTTTTTGTTAAGCACGATTAGCTGAAACAAAAGCGGAACTTTTAATATCACAAAAACTTATGGTCATTAAATAATTCATTTTTTTTTTTTAAACACTTTTGGCTGAAATAAAAGCGGAACTATTAAAATCACAAAAACTGAAGGTCAGTAAATAATTCCTTTTGTTTTTTTTAAGCGCGATTGGTTGAAATAAAAGTGGAACTCTTAAAATCACAGCAACTGAAGGTCAGTAAATAATTCTTTTGTTTTTTGTTAAACACGATTGGCTGAAAAAAGCGGAACTTTTAAAATCACAACAACTGAAGGTCAGTAAATAATTCCTTTGTTTTTTTTGTTAAACACGATTGGCTGAAACAAAAGCGGAACTTTAAAAATCACAACAAATGAAGGTCAGTATATAACTCCTTTTCTTTTTTTTGTTAAGCACGATGAGCTTAAACAAAAGCGGAACTTTAAAAATCACAACAACTGAAGGTCAGTAAATAATTCATTTTTTTTTGTTAAACACGATTGGCTGAAAAAAAAGCGGAACTATTAAAATCACAAAAACTGAAGGTCAGTAAATAATTCCTTTTTTTTTTTTTAAGCGCGATTGGTTGAAATAAAAGTGGAACTCTTAAAATCACAACAACTGAAGGTCAGTGAATAATTCCTTTGTTTTTTCTTAAACACGATTGGTTGAAATAAAAAAGGAACTCTTAAAATCAAAACAACTGAAGGTCAGTAAATAATTCCTATGTTTTTTTGTTAAACACGATTGGCTGAAACAAAAGCGGAACTTTTAAAATCACAACAACTGAAGTTCACTAAATAATTCCTTTGTTTTTTTGTTAAACACGATTGGCTGAAATAAAGGCAAAACTTTTAAAAGCGCAACAGCTGAATGTCAGTGAATAATTCTTTTTTTTTTGTTAAACAGGATTGGCTGAAATAAAAGCAGACGTTTTAGAATCACAACAACTGAAGGTCAGTAAATAATTCCTAGGTTTTTTTTGTTAAACACGATTGGCCGAAACAAAAGCAGAACTTTTAAAATCACAACAACTGAAGTTCACTAAATAATTCCTTTTGTTTTATTGTTAAACATGATTGGCTGAAATAAAAGCGAAACTCTTAAAATCACGCCAGATGAAGGTCAGTAAATAATACCTTTGTTTTTTGTTAAACACGATTGGCTGAAAAAAAGCGGAACTTTTGAAATCAGAACAACTTAAGGTAAGTAAATAATTCCGTTTTTTGGTAAACACGATTGGCTTAAATAAAAGCGAAACTTTTAAAATCACAACAACTGAAGTTCACTAAATAATTCCTTTTGTTTTATTGTTAAACACGATTGGCTGAAATAAAAGCGAAATTCTTAAAATCACAACAACTGAATGTCAGTAAATAATTCCTTTGTTTTTTGTTAAACACGATTGGCTGAAACAAAAGTGGAACTTTTAAAATCACAACAACTGAAGGTCGGCAAATAATTCCTTTTGCTTTTTTTGTTAAACACGATTGGCTGAAATGAAAAAAAGAACTCTTAAAATCACAACAACTGAATGTCAGTAAATAATTCCTTTTGTTTTTTTGTTAAACACGATTGGCTGAAATAAAAGAGGAACTTTTAAAATCACAACTACTGAAGGTCAGTAAATAATTCTTTTGTTTTTTTAAACACGATTGGCTGAAACAAAAACGGAACTTTTAAAATCACAACAACTGAAGGTCAGTAAATAATTCCTTTGTTTTTTTTAAACACGATTGTTCGAAACAAAAGCGGATTTTTAAAAATCACAACAAATGAAGGTCAGTATATAACTCCTTTTGTTTTTTTTTGTTAAGCACGATTGGCAGAAACAAAAGCGGAACTTTTAAAATCACATCAACTGAAGGTTAGTAAATAATTCCTTTGTTTTTTGTTAAACACGATTGGCTGAAATAAAAGTGGAACTCTTAAAATCACAGCAACTGAAGGTCAGTAAATAATTCCTTTGTTTTTTTTTGTTGAACACGATTGGCTGAAATAAAAGCGGATTTTTTAAAATCACAACAACTGAAGGTCAATAAATAATTCCTTCGTTTTTTTTAAACGCGATTGGCTTAAATAAAAGCGGAACTCTTAAAAGTCACAACAACTGAAGGTCAGTAAATAATTCCTTTGTTTTTTTCTTAAACACGATTGGTTGAATTAAAAGCGGAACTCTTAAAATCAAAACAACTGAAGGTCAGTAAATAATTCCTATGTTTTTTTTGTTAAGTACGATTGGCTGAAATAAAAGCGGATTTTTTAAAATCACAACAACTGAAGTTCACTAAATAATTCCTTTGTTTGTTTTTTTTGTTAAACAAGATTGGCCGAAATAAAAGCGGAACTTTTAAAATCACAACAACTTAAGGTCAGTAAATAATTCTTTTTGTTTCTTTGTTAAACAAGATTCGCTGAAACAAAAGCGGAACTTTAAAAATCACAACAAATGAAGGCCAGTATATAACTCCTTTTGTTTTTTTTGTTAAGCACGATTGGCTGAAAAAAAAGCGGAACTTTTAATATCACAACAACTGAAGGTCAGTAAATAATTCCTTTGTTTTTTTTGTTAAACACGATTGGCTGAAACAAAAGCGGAACTTTAAAAATCGCAACAACTGAAGTTCACTAAATAATTCCTTTTGTTTTATTGTTAAACATAATTGGCTGAAATTAAAGCGAAACTCTTAAAATCAACAGCTGAAGGTCAGTATATAATTCCTTTGTTTTTTGTTAAACACGATTGGCTGAAAAAGCAGAACTTTTGAAATCAGAACAACTGAAGGTCAGTAAATAATTCCTTTTTTTTGGTAAACACGATTGGCTGAAATAAAAGCAAAAGTTTGAAAATCACAACAACTGAAGTTCACTAAATAATTCCTTTTGTTTTATTGTTAAACACGATTGGCTGAAATAAAAGCGAAATTCTTAAAATCACAGCAACTGAAGGTCAGTAAATAATTCTTTTGTTTTTTGTTAAACACGATTGGCTGAAAAAAAGCGGAACTTTTAAAATCACAACAACTGAAGGTCAGTAAATAATTCCTTTGTTTTTTTTGTTAAACACGATTGGCTGAAATAAAAGCGGAACTTAAAAAATCACAACAAATGAGGGTCATTATATAACTCCTTTTGTTTTTTTTGTTAAGCACGATTGGATGAAACAAAAGCGTAACTTTTAATATCACAACAACTGAAGGTCAGTATATAATTCCTTTTTTTTGTTAAACACGATTGGCTGAAATAAAAGCGAAACTATTAAAATCACAAAAACTGAAGGTCAGTAAATAATTCCTTTTGTTTTTTTAAGCGCGATTGGTTGAAATAAAAGTGGAACTCTTAAAATCACAGCAACTGAAGGTCAGTAAATAATTCCTTTGTTTTTTTTGTTAAACACGATTGGCTGAAATAAAAGCGGATTTTTTAAAATCACAACAACTGAAGGTCAATAAATAATTCTTTTGTTTTTTTGTTAAACGCGATTGACTGAAATAAAAGCGGAACTCTTAAAATCACAACAACTGAAGGTCAGTGAATAATTCCTTTGTTTTTTCTTAAACACGATTGGTTGAAATAAAAAAGGAACTCTTAAAATCAAAACAACTGAAGGTCAGTAAATAATTCCTATGTTTTTTTGTTAAACACGATTGGCTGAAACAAAAACGGAACTTTTAAAATCACAACAACTGAAGTTCACTAAATAATTCCTTTGTTTTTTTGTTAAACACGATTGGCTGAAATAAAAGCAAAACTTTTAAAAGCACAACAACTGAATGTAGTGAATAATTCTTTTTTTTTGTTAAACAGGATTGGCTGAAATAAAAGCGGAAGTTTTAAAATCACAACAACTGAAGTTCAGCAAATAATTTCTTTGTTTTTTTTTGTTAAACAGGATTGGCTGAAATAAAAGCGGATGTTTTAGAATCACAACAACTGAAGGTCTGTAAATAATTCCTTTGTTTTTTTTTTGTTAAACACGATTGCCTGAAACAAAAGTGGAACTCTTAAAATAACAACAACTGAAGGTCAGTAAATAATTCCTTTGTTTGTTTTTTTTTGTTAAGCACGATTGGCTGAAATAAAAGCGGAACTTTTAAAATCCCGACAACTGAAGGTCAGTAAATAATTCCTTTTATTTTTTTGTTAAACACGATTGGCTGAAATAGAATCAGAACTTTTAAAATCACAACAACAGAAATTCACTAAATAATTCCCTTTTGTTTTATTGTTAAACACGATTGGCTGAAACAAAAGCGGTATTTTAAAAATCACAGAAACTGAAGGTCAGTAAATAATTCCTTTGTTTTTTTTTTTAAACACGATTGGTTGAAATAAAAGTGGAACTCTTAAAATCAAAACAACTGAAGGTCAGTAAATAATTCCTATTTTTTTAAACACGATTGGCTTAAACAAAAGCAGAACTTTTAAAATCACAACACCTGAAGTTCATTAAATAATTTCTTTGATTTTTTGTTAAACACGATTGGCTGAAATAAAAGCGGAACTCTTAAAATCACAACAACTGAAGGTCAGTAAATAATTCCTTTGTTTTTTGTTAAACACGATTGGCTGAAATAAAAGCGGATCTCTTGAAATCAGAACAACTGAAGGTCAGTAAATAATTCCTTTTGTTTTTTTTGTTAAACACGATTAGCTGAAATAAAAGTGGAACTTTTAAAATCACAACAACTGAAGGTCAGTAAATAATTCTTTTGTTTTTTGTTAAACACGATTGGCTTAGAAAAAAGCGGGACTTTTAAAATCACAGCAACTGAAGGTCAGTCAATAATTCCTTTTGTTTTTTTTTGTTAAAAACGATTTGCTTAAATCAAAGCGGGACTTTTAAAATAAAAACAACTGTAGTGCAGTAAATAATTCTTTTGTTTTTTGTTAAACACGATTGGCTGAAAAAAAAGCGGAACTTTTAAAATCACAACAACTGAAGGTCAGTGAATAATTCTTTGTTTTTTTTTAAACAGGATTGGCTGAAATAAAATCGGATGTTTTAGAATCACAACAACTGAAGGTCAGCAAATAATTCCTTTTGTTTTTTTTGTTAAACACGATTGGCTGAAATAAAAAAAGAACTATTAAAATCACAACAACTGAAGGTCAGTAAATAATTCATTTTGTTTTTTTTTTTAAACACGATTGGCTGAAATAAAAGTGGAACTATTAAAATAACAACAACTGAAGGTCAGTAAATAATTCCTTTGTTTTTTGTTAAACACGATTGGCTGAAACAAAAGCGGAAATTTTAAAATCACAACAACTGAAGATCAGTAAATAATTCCTTTTGTTTTTTTTGTTAAACACGATTGGCTGAAATAAAAAAAGAACTATTAAAATCACAACAACTGAAGATCAGTAAATAATTCCTTTTGTTTTTTTGTTAAACACGATTGGCTGAAATAAAAGCGGAATTTTTAAAATCACAACAACTGAAGGTCAGTAAATAATTCTTTTGTTTTTTGTTAAACACGATTGGCTGAAACAAAATAGGAACTTTTAAAATCACAACAACTGAAGGTCAGTAAATAATTCCTTTTTTTTTTTTTGTTAAACACGATTGGCTGAAACAAAAGCGGAACTTTAAAAATCACAACAAATGAGGGTCAGTATATAACTCCTTTTGTTTTTTTTTGTTAAGCACGATTGGATGAAACAAAAGCGGAACTTTTAATATCACAACAACTGAGGGTCAGTAAATAATTCCTTTTTTTGTTAAACACGATTGGCTGAAGTAAAAGCGGAACTATTAAAATCACAAAAACTGAAGGTCAGTAAATAATTCCTTTTGTATTTTTGTTAAGCACGATTGGCTGAAATAAAAGTGGAACTCTTAAAATCACAGCAACTGAAGGTCAGTAAATAATTCCTTTGTTTTTTTTGATAAACACGATTGGCTGAAACAAAAGCGGAACTTTAAAAATCACAAAAAATGAGGGTCAGTATATAACTCATTTTGTTTTTTTTTGTTAAGCGCGATTGGCTGAAACAAAAGCGGAACTTTTAAAATCACAACAACTGAAGATCAGTAAATAATTCCTTTTGTTTTTTTTTTGTTAAACACGATTGACTGAAATAAAAAAAGAACTATTAAAATCACAACAACTGAAGATCAGTAAATAATTCCTTTTGTTTTTTTGTTAAACACGATTGGCTGTAATAAAAGCGGAATTTTTAAAATCACAACAACTGAAGGTCAGTAAATAATTCTTATGTTTTTTTTTAAACACGATTGGCTGAAACAAAAGCGGAACTCTTAAAATCACAACAACTGAAGGTCAGTAAATAATTCCTTTGTTTTTTTTTTGTTAAACACGATTGGCTGAAACAAAAGCGGAACTTTAAAAATCACAACAAATGAGGGTCAGTAAATAATTCCTTTTGTTTTTTTTGTTAAGCACGATTGGCTGAAATAAAAGTGGAACTCTTAAAATCACAGCAACTGAAGGTCAGTAAATAATTCCTTTGTTTTTTTTTGTTAAACATGATTGGCTCAAATAAAAGCGGATTTTTAAAATCGCAACTACTGAAGGTCAATAAATAATTCATTTGTTTTTTTGTTAAACGCGATTGGCTGAAATAAAAGAGGAACTCTTAAAATTACAACAACTGAATTTCAGTAAATAATTCCTTTTTTTTCTTAATCACTATTGGTTGAGATAAAAGCGGAACTCTTAAAATCAAAACAACTGAAGGTCAGTAAATAATTCCTATGTTTTTTTGTTAAACACGATTAGCTGAAACAAAAGCGGAACTTTTAAAATCACAACAACTGAAGTTCACTAAATAATTCCTTGGTTTTTTTGTTAACGACGATTGGCTGAAATAAAAGTGAAACTCTTGAAATCACAACAACTGAAGGTCAGTAAATAATTCCTTTGTTTTTGTTGAACAAGATTGGCAGAAATAAAAGCGGAACTATTAAAATCACAACAACTGAAGGTCCGTAAATAATTCCTTTTGTTTTTTTTTGTTAAACACGATTGGCTGAAATAAAAGTGTAACTTTTAAAATCACAACAACTGAAGGTCAGTAAATCATTCCTTTGTTTGTTTTTTTTGTTAAACACAATTGGTTAAAATAAAAGCGGAGATTTTAAAATCACAACAACTGAAGGTCAGTAAATAATTCCTTTTGTTTTTTTTGTTAATCACGATTGGCTGAAACAAAAGCGGAACTTTTAAAATCACAACAACTGAAGGTCAGTAAATAATTCCTTGGTTTTTTATGATAAACACAGTTGGCTGAAACAAAAGTGGAACTTTAAAAATCACAACATATGAGGGTCAGTATATAACTCCTTTTGTTTTTTTTTGTTAAGCACGATTGGCTGAAACAAAAGTGGAACTTTTAAAATCACAACAACTGAAGATCACTAAATAATTCCTTTGTTTTTTGTTAACGAAGATTGGCTGAAATAAAAGCGGAACTCTTGAAATCACAACACCTGAAGGTCAGTAAATAATTCCTTTGTTTTTTGTTAAACACGATTGGCTGAAATAAAAGCAAAACTTTTAAAAGCACAACAACTGAATGTCAGTGAATAATTCTTTGTTTTTTTTGTTAAACAGGATTGGCTGGAATAAAAGCGGAAGTTTTAAAATCACAACAACTGAAGTTCAGTAAATAATTCCTTTGTTTTTTTTTGTTAAACAGGATTGGCTGAAATAAAACCGGATGTTTTAGAATCACAACAACTGAAGGACATTAAATAATTCCTTTGTTTTTTTTTGTTAAACATGATTGGCTGAAATAAAAGCGGAACTTTTAAAATCACAACAACTGAAGGTCAGTAAATAATTCCTTTGTTTTTTTTTGTTAAAAACGATTGGCTGAAACAAAAGCGGAACTTTAAAAATCACAACAAATGAGGGTCAGTATATAACTCCTTTTGCTTTTTTTGTTAAGCACGATTGGATGAAACAAAAGCTGAACTTTAAAACTCACAACAACTTAATATAAGTAAATATTTATTTTTTTTTTTGTTAAACACGATTGGCTTAAATAAAAGCGGAACTTTTAAAATAACAACAACTGAAGGTCAGTAAATAATTCCTTTGTTTTTTTTTGTTAAACACGATTGGCTTAAACAAAAGCGGAACTTTAAAAATCACAACAAATGAGGGTCAGTATATAACTCCTTTTGTTTTTTTGTTAAGCACGATTGGATGAAACAAAAGCGGAACTTTTAATATCACAACAACTGAAGGTCAGTAAATAATTCCTTTTTTTTGTTAAACACGATTGGCTGAAATAAAAGCGGAACTATTAAAATCACAAAAACTTAAGGTTAGTAAATAATTCCTTTTGTTTTTTTGTTAAGCACGATTGGCTGAAATAAAAGTGGAACTCTTAAAATCACAGCACCTGAAGGTCAGTAAATAATTCCTTTGTTTTTTTTTGATAAACACGATTGGCTGAAATAAAAGCGGACCTTTAAAAATCACAAAAAATGAGGGTCAGTATATAACTCCTTTTTTTTTTTTTTGTTAAGCACGATTGGCTGAAACAAAAGCGGAACTTTTAAAATCACAACAACTGAAGATCAGTAAATAATTCCTTTTGTTTTTTTTTGTTAAACACGAATGGCTTAAATAAAAAAAGAACTATTAAAATCACAACAACTGAAGATCAGTAAATAATTCCTTTTGTTTTTTGTTAAACACGATTGGCGGAAATAAAAGCGGAAATTTTAAAATCACAACAACTTAAGGTCAGTAAATAATTCTTTTGTTTTTTTTTAAACACGTTGGTTTTAAAAAAAATCTTAAATTTGAAAGATAACAACACCTTAAGGTCATTAAATAATTTCGTTGTTTTTTTTGTTTAAAAAGATTGTTTGAAATAAAAGCGAAACTTTTAAAATCAAAACAACTGAAGGTCAGTAAATAACTCCTTTTTTTTTGTTAAACACGATTAGTTGAAATAAAAGAGGTACTATTAAAATCACAACAACTGAAGGTCAGTAAATAATTCCTTTTGTTTTTTGTTAAACACGATTGGCTGAAACAAAAGCGGAACTTTTAAAATGAAGGTCAACAACTGAAGGTCAGTGAATAATTCTTTGTTTTTTTTTGTTAAACAGGATTGGCTTAAATAAAATCGGATGTTTTAGAATAACAACAACTGAAGGTCAGCAAATAATTCCTTTTTTTTTAAACACGATTGGCTGAAATAAAAAAAGCACTATTAAAATCACAACAACTGAAGGTCAGTAAATAATTCCTTTTGTTTTTTTGTTAAACACGATTGGCTGAAATAAAAGCGGAACTTTTAAAATAACAACAACTGAACGTCAGTAAAAAATTCTTTTGTTTTTGTTAAACACGATTGGCTGAAACAAAAGCGGAACTTTTAAAATCACAACAACTGAAGATCAGTAAATAATTCCTTTTTTTTTTTAAACAGGATTGGCTGAAATAAAAAAAGAACTATTAAAATCACAACAACTGAAGATCAGTAAATAATTCCTTTTGTTTTTTTGTTAAACACGATTGGCTGAAATAAAAGCGGAATTTTTAAAATCACAAAAACTGAAGGTCAGTAAATATTTCTTTTGTTTTTGTTAAAAACGAGTGGCTTAAACAAAAGCGGAACTTTTAAAATCACAACAACTGAAGGTCATTAAATAATTCCTTTGTTTTTTTTTGTTAAACACGATTGGCTGATACAAAAGCGGAACTTTAAAAATCACAACAAATGAGGGTCAGTATATAACTCCTTTTGCTTTTTTTGTTAAGCACGATTGGATGAAACAAAAGCGGAACTTTTAATATCACAACAACTGAAGGTCAGTATATAATTCCTTTTTTTGTTAAACACGATGGGCTTAAATAAAAGCGGAACTATTAAAATCACAAAAACTGAAGGTCAGTAAATAATTCCTTTTGTTTTTTTGTTAAGCACGATTGGCTGAAATAAAAGTGGAACTCTTAAAATCACAGCAACTGAAGGTCATTAAATAATTCCTTTGTTTTTTTTTATAAACACGTTTGGCATAAAAAAAAGCGTAAATTTAAAAATCAAAACAAATGAAGGTCAGTATATAAATTATTTTGTTTTTTTTTGTTAAGCACGATTGGCTTAAAAAAAAGCGGAACTTTTAAAATCACAACAACTGAAGATCAGTAAATAATTACTTTTTTTTTTTTTTTTTGTTAAAAACGAATGGCTGAAATAAAAAAAGAACTATTAAAATCACAACAACTGAAGATCAGTAAATAATTCCTTTTGTTTTTTGTGAAACACGATTGGCTGAAATAAAAGCAGAATTTTTAAAATCACAAAAACTTAAGGTCATTAAATAATTCTTTTTTTTTTTGTTAAACACGATTGGCTGAAACAAAAGCGGAACTTTTAAAATCACAACAACTGAAGGTCAGTAAATAATTCCTTTGTTTTTTTTGTTAAGCACGTTTGGCTGAAATAAAAGCGGAACTTTAAAAATCACAACAAATGAGGGTCAGTATATAACTCCTTTTTTTTTGTTAAGCACGATTGGATGAAACAAAAGCGGAACTTTTAATATCACAACAACTGAAGGTCAGTATATAATTCCTTTTTTTTGTTAAACACGATTGGCTGAAATAAAAGCGAAACTATTAAAATCACAAAAACTGAAGGTCAGTAAATAATTCCTTTTGTTTTTTGTTAAACACGATTGGCTGAAACAAAAGCGGAACTTTTAAAATCACAACAACTGAAGGTCAGTAAATAATTCCTTTGTTTTTTTTGTTTAACACGTTTGGCTTAAAAAAAAGCTTAAATTTAAAAATAACAACAACTGAAGTTCATTAAATAATTACTTTTTTTTTTTAAAACACGTTTGGCTGAAAAAAAAGCGGAACTTTTAAAATCACAAAAACTGAAGGTCATTAAATGATTCCTTTTGTTTTTTGTTAAACACGATTGGCTGAAACAAAAGCGGAACTTTTAAAATGAAGGTCAACAACTGAAGGTCAGTGAATAATTCTTTGTTTTTTTTTGTTAAACAGGATTGGCTGAAATAAAATCGGATGTTTTAGAATAACAACAACTGAAGGTCAGCAAATAATTCCTTTTTTTTTTTTTTTTTAAAAACGTTTGGCTGAAATAAAAAAAGAAATATTAAAATAAAAACAAATGAAGGTCAGTAAATAATTCCTTTTGTTTTTTTGTTAAACACGATTGGCTGAAATAAAAGCGGAACTTTTAAAATAACAACAACTGAACGTCAGTAAAAAATTCTTTTGTTTTTGTTAAACACGATTGGCTGAAACAAAAGCGGAACTTTTAAAATCACAACAACTGAAGATCAGTAAATAATTCCTTTTTTTTTTTTAAACAGGATTGGCTGAAATAAAAAAAGAACTATTAAAATCACAACAACTGAAGATCAGTAAATAATTCCTTTTGTTTTTTTGTTAAACACGATTGGCTGAAATAAAAGAGGAATTTTTAAAATCACAACAACTTAAGGTAAGTAAATAATTCTTTTTTTTTTTTTTAAACACGATGGGCTTAAATAAAAGCGTAACTTTTAAAATCACAACAACTGAAGGTCAGTAAATAATTCCTTTGTTTTTTTTTGTTAAACACGATTGGCTGAAACAAAAGCGGAACTTTAAAAATCACAACAAATGAGGGTCAGTATATAACTCCTTTTGCTTTTTTTGTTAAGCACGATTGGATGAAACAAAAGCGGAACTTTTAATATCACAACAACTGAAGGTCAGTAAATAATTCATTTTTTTTGTTAAACACGATTGGCTTAAATAAAAGCGGAACTATTAAAATCACAAAAACTGAAGGTCAGTAAATAATTCCTTTTGTTTTTTTTTTAAGCACGATTGGCTGAAATAAAAGTGGAACTCTTAAAATCACAGCAACTGAAGGTCAGTAAATAATTCCTTTGTTTTTTTTTTATAAACACGATTGGCTGAAACAAAAGCGGAACTTTAAAAATCACAAAAAATGAGGGTCAGTATATAACTCCTTTTGTTTTTTTTGTTAAGCGAGATTGGCTGAAACAAAAGCGGAACTTTTAAAATCACAACAACTGAAGATCAGTAAATAATTCCTTTTGTTTTTTTTTGTTAAACACGAATGGCTGAAATAAAAAAAGAACTATTAAAATCACAACAACTGAAGATCAGTAAATAATTCCTTTTGTTTTTTGTTAAACACGATTGGCTGAAATAAAAGCGGAATTTTTAAAATCACAACAACTTAATGCAATTAAATAATCCCTTTTTTTATTTTTAAAAACTATTGGCATAAACAAAAGATGAACTTTTATAATCAAAACAACTGAAGGTCAGTCAATAATTCCTTTGTTTTTTTTGTTAAACATGATTGGCTGATATAAAAGCGGAACTTTTAAAATCACAACAAATGAGGGTCAGTATATAACTCCTTTTTTTTTGTTAAGCACGATTGGATGAAACAAAAGCGGAACTTTTAATATCACAACAACTGAAGGTCAGTATATAATTCCTTTTTTTTGTTAAACACGATTGGCTGAAACAAAAGCGGAACTTTTAAAATCACAACAACTGAAGGTCAGCAAATAATTCTTTGTTTTTTTTTGTTAAACAGGATTGGCTGAAATAAAATCGGATGTTTTAGAATCACAACAACTGAAGGTCAGCAAATAATTCCTTTTGTTTTTTTTGTTAAACACGATTGGCTGAAATAAAAAAGCACTATTAAAATCACAACAACTGAAAGTCATTAAATAATTCCTTTGTTTTTTTGTTAAACAATTTGGTCTGAAATAAAAGTTTGAATTTTAAAATAACAAAAACTGATCGTCATTAAATATTCCTTTTGTTTTTTTGTTAAACCTGATTGGATTAAACAAAAGCGTAACTTTAAAAATCACAACAATTTAAGGTCAGTTAATAATTCCTTTTTTTTTGTTAAGCTGTATCGTCTTAAATAAAAGCGGAACTATTAAAATCTCAACAAATGAAGGTAAGTAAATAATTCCTTTTGTTTTTTGTTAAACAAGATTGGCTGAAACAAAAGCGGAACTTTTAAAATGAAGGTCAACAACTGAAGGTCAGTGAATAATTCTTTGTTTTTTTTTGTTAAACAGGATTGGCTGAAATAAAATCGGATGTTTTAGAATAACAACAACTGAAGGTCAGCAAATAATTCCTTTTTTTTTTTAAACACGATTGTCTGAAATAAAAAAAGCACTATTAAAATCACAACAACTGAAGGTCAGTAAATAATTCCTTTGTTTTTTTTGTTAAACACGATTGGCTGAAATAAAAGCGGAACTTTTAAAATCACAACAACTGAAGGTCAGTAAATAATCCCTTTTTTTTTTTGTTAAACACGATTGGCTGAAACAAAAGCGGAACTTATAAAATCACAACAACTGAAGATCAGTAAATAATTCCTTTGTTTTTTTTTAAACAGGATTGGCTGAAATAAAAAAAGAACTATTAAAATCACAACAACTGAAGATCAGTAAATAATTCCTTTTTTTTTTTTGTTAAACACGATTGGCTGAAATAAAAGCGGAACTTTTAAAATCACAACAACTGAAGTTCAGTAAATAATTCTTTTGTTTTTTGTTAAACACTATTGGCTGAAACAAAAGCGGAACTTTTAAAATCACAACAACTGAAGGTAAGTAAATAATTACTTTGTTTTTTTTTGTTAAACACGATTGGCTGATACAAAAGCGGAACTTTAAAAATCACAACAAATGAGGGTCAGTATATAACTCCTTTTGCTTTTTTTTGTTAAGCACGATTGGATGAAACAAAAGCGGAACTTTTAATATCACAACAACTGAAGGTCATTAAATAATTCCTTTTTTGTTAAACACGATTGGCTAAAATAAAAGCGGAACTATAAAAATCACTAAAACTGAAGGTCAGTAAATAATTCCTTTTGTTTTTTTTTTAAGCACGATTGGCTTAAATAAAAGTAGAACTATTAAAATCACAGCAACTGAAGGTCAGTAAATAATTCATTTGTTTTTTTTTTATAAACACGATTGGAATAAACAAAAGCGGAAATTTAAAAATCAAAACAAATGAGGGTCAGTATATAACTCCTTTTGTTTTTTTTTGTTAAGCACGATTGGCTGAAACAAAAGCGGAACTTTTAAAATCACAACAACTGAAGATCAGTAAATAATTCTTTTGTTTTTTGTTAAACACGATTGGCTGAAACAAAAGCGGAACTTTTAAAATCACAACAACTGAAGGTCAGTAAATAATTCCTTTGTTTTTTTTTTGTTAAACACGATTGGCTGAAACAAAAGCGGAACTTTAAAAATCACAACAAATGAGGGTCAGTATATAACTCCTTTTTTTTTTTTGTTAAGCACGATTGGATGAAACAAAAGCGGAACTTTTAATATCACAACAACTGAAGGTCAGTAAATAATTCCTTGTTTTTTGTTAAACACGATTGGCTGAAATAAAGCGGAACTTTTAAAATCACAACTGAAGGTTAGTAAATACGTCTTTTTGTTTTTTTTTGTTATGCACGATTGGCTGAAATAAAAGTGGAACTCTTAAAATCACAACTGAAGGTCAGTAAATAATTCCTTTTTTTTTTTTTTATAAACACGATTGGCTTAAACAAAAGCGGAACTTTAAAAATCACAAAAAATGAAGGTCAGTATATAACTCCTTTTTTTTTTTTTTGTTAAGCACGATTGGCTGAAACAAAAGCGGAACTTTTAAAATCACAACAACTGAAGATCAGTAAATAATTCCTTTTGTTTTTTTTTGTTAAACACGATTGGCTGAAATAAAAAAAGAACTTTTAAAATCACAACAACTGAAGGTCATTAAATAATTTCTTTTGTTTTTTTGTTAAACACGATGGGTTGAAATAAAAGCGGAACTTTTAAAATCACAACAACTGAAGGTCAGTAAATAATCCCTTTGTTTTTTTGTTAAACACGATTGGCTGAAACAAAAGCGGAACTTTTAAAATCAAAACAACTGTAGGTCAGTAAATAATTCCTTTGTGTTTTTTTGTTTAACACGATTGGCTGAAACAAAAGCGGAACTTTAAAAATCACAACAACTGAAGGTCAGTAAATAATTCCTTTGTTTTTTGTTAAACACGATTGGCTTAAATAAAAGAAGAACTATTAAAATCACAAAAACTTAAGGTCAGTAAATAATTCCTTTTTTTTTTTGTTAAAAACGATTGGCTGAAACAAAAGCGGAACTTTTAAAATCACAACAACTGAAGGTCAGTGAATAATTCTTTGTTTTTTTTTGTTAAACAGGATTGGCTGAAATAAAATCGGAACGTTTTAGAATAACAACAACTGAAGGTCAGCAAATAATTCCTTTTTTTTTTTTTTTTTAAACACGATTGGCTGAAATAAAAAGCAGCACTATTAAAATCACAACAACTGAAGGTCAGTAAATAATTCCTTTTGTTTTTTTGTTAAACACGATTGGCTGAAATAAAAGCGGAACTATTAAAATAACAACAACTGAAGGTCAGTAAATAATTCTTTTTTTTTTTGTTAAAAACGATTGGATGAAACAAAAGCGGAACTTTTAAAATCACAACAACTGAAGATCAGTAAATAATTCCTTTTGTTTTTTTTTAAACAGGATTGGCTGAAATAAAAAAAGAACTATTAAAATCACAACAACTGAAGATCAGTAAATAATTCCTTTTGTTTTTTTGTTAAACACGATTGGCTGAAATAAAAGCGGAATTTTTAAAATCACAACAACTGAAGGTCAGTAAATAATTCTTTTGTTTTTGTTAAACACTATTGGCTGAAATAAAAGTGGAACTTTTAAAATCACAACAACTGAAGGTCAGTAAATAATTCCTGTGTTTTTTTTTGTTAAAAACGATTGGCTGATATAAAAGCGGAACTTTAAAAATCACAACAAATGAGGGTCAGTATATAACTCCCTTTGCTTTTTTTTGTTAAGCACGATTGGATGAAACAAAAGCGGAACTTTTAATATCACAACAACTGAAGGTCAGTAAATAATTCCTTTTTTTTGTTAAACACGATTGGCTGAAATAAAAGCGGAACTATAAAAATCACAAAAACTGAAGGTCAGTAAATAATTCCTTTTGCTTTTTTTAACACGATTGGCTGAAATAAAAGTGGAACTCTTAAAAATCACTGCAACTGAAGGTCAGGAAATAATTCCTTTGTTTTTTTGTTAATCACGATTGGCTGAAACAAAAGCGGAACTTTAAAAATCACAAAAAATGAGGGTCAGTATATAACTCCTTTTGTTTTTTTTGTTAAGCGCGATTGACTGAAACAAAAGTGGAACTTTTAAAATCACAACAACTGAATATCAGTAAATGATTCCTTTTGTTTTTTTTTGTTAAACATGAATGGCTGAAACCAAAGAAGCACTTTAAAAATAACAACAACTGAAGGGCAGTAAATAATTCCTTTTGTTTTTTTTAAACACGATTGGCTGAAATAAAAGTGGAACTTTTAAAATCACAACAACTGAAGGTCAGTAAATAATTCCTTTTGTTTTTTGTTAAACACGATTGGCTGAAATAAAAGCGGAACTCTTAAAATCACAACAACTGAAGGTCAGTAAATAATTCCGTTGTTTTTTTTTTGTTAAACACGATTGGCTGAAACAAAAGTGGAACTTTAAAAATCACGACAAATGAGGGTCAGTATATAATTCCTTTGTTTTTTTTGTTAAGCACGATTGGCTGAAACAAAAGCGGAACTTTTAATATCACAACAACTGAAGGTCAGTATATAATTCATTTTTTTTGTTAAACACGATTGGCTGAAATAAAAGCGAAACTATTAAAATCACAAAAACTGAAGGTCAGTAAATAATTCCTTTTGTTTTTTGTTAAACACGATTGGCTGAAACAAAAGCGGAACTTTTAAAATCACAACAACTGTAGGTCAGTAAATAATTCTTTGTTTTTTTTTTGTTAAACAGGATTGGCTGAAATAAAAGCGGATGCTTTTAGAATCACAACAACTGAAGGTCAGCAAATAATTCCTTTTGTTTTTTGTTAAACACGATTGGCTGAAATAAAAAGCGGAACTATTAAAATCACAACAACTGAAGGTCAGTAAATAATTCCTTTTGTTTTTTTGTTAAACATGATTGGCTGAAATAAAAGTGGAACTTTTAAAATCACAACAACTGAAGGTCAGTAAGTAATTCCTTTTTTTTTGTTAAACACGATTGACTGAAACAAAAGCGGAACTTTTAAATCACAACAACTGAAGATCAGTAAATAATTCCTTTTGTTTTTTTGTTAAACACGATTGGTTGAAATAAAAGCGGAACTTTTAAAATCTCAACAACTGAAGGTCAGTAAATAATTCTTTTGTTTTTTTGTTAAACACGATTGGCTGAAACAAAAGCGGAACTTTTAAAATCACAACAACTGAAGGTCAGTAAATAATTCCTTTGTTTTTTTTGTTATGAACGATTGGCTGAAATAAAAGCGGAACTTTAAAATCACAACAACTGAAGGTCAGTATATAACTCCTTTTGTTTTTTTTTGTTAAGCACGATTGGATGAAACAAAAGCGGAACTTTTAATATCACAACAACTGAAGGTCAGTAAATAATTCCTTTTTTGTTAAACACGATTGGCTGAAATAAAAGCGGAACTATTAAAATCACTAAAACTGAAGGTCAGTAAATAATTCCTTTTGTTTTTTTGTTAAGCACGATTGGCTGAAATAAAAGTGCAACTCTTAAAATCACAGCAACTGAAGGTCAGTAAATAATTCCTTTGTTTTTTTTGATAAACACGATTGGCTGAAACAAACACGGAACTTTAAAAATCACAAAAAATGAGGGTCAGTATATAACTCCTTTTGTTTTTTTTGTTAAGCGCGATTGGCTGAAACAAAAGCGGAACTTTTAAAATCACAACAACTGAAGGTCAGTAAATAATTCCTTTGTTTTTTTTTTGTTAAACACGAATGGCTGAAATAAAAGCAGAACTATTAAAATCACAACAACTGAAGATCAGTAAATAATTCCTTTTGTTTGTTTGTTAAACACGATTGACTGAAATAAAAGCAGAACTATTAAAATCACAACAACTGAAGATCAGTAAATAATTCCTTTTGTTTTTTTGTTAAACACGATTGGCTGAAATAAAAGCGGAATTTTTAAAATAAAAACAACTGAAGGTCATTAAATAATTCCTTTTTTTTTTTTTTAAACACGATGGGTTTAAATAAAAGCGAAACTTTTATAATCACAACAACTGAAGTTCAGTAAATAATTCCTTTGTTTTTTTGTTAAACACGATTGGCTGAAATAAAAGCGGAACTTTAAAAATCGCAACAAATGAGGGTCAGTATATAACTCCTTTTGTTTTTTTGTTAAGCACGATTGGATGAAACAAAAGCGGAACTTTTAATATCACAACAACTGAAGGTCAGTAAATAATTCCTTTTTTTTGTTAAACACGATTGGCTGAAATAAAAGCGGAACTATTAAAATCACAAAAACTGAAGGTCAGTAAATAATTCCTTTTGTTTTTTTGTTAAGCACGATTGGCTGAAATAAAAGTGGAACTCTTAAAATCACAACAACTGAAGGTCAGTAAATAATTCCTTTGTTTTTTTTGTTAAACACGATTGGCTGAAACAAAAGCGGAACTTTAAAATCACAACAACTGAAGGTCAGTATATAACTCCTTTTGTTTTTTTTTGTTAAGCAAGATTGGCTGAAACAAAAGCGGAACTTTTAAAATCACAACAACTGAAGATCAGTGAATAATTCCTTTTGTTTTTTTTTGTTAAACACGAATGGCTGAAATAAAAAAAGAACTATTAAAATCACAACAACTGAAGATCAGTAAATAATTCCTTTTGTTTTTTTTTCTTAAACACGATTGGCTGAAATAAAAGCGGAATTTTTAAAATCACAACAACGGAAGGTCAGAAAATAATTTTTTTGTTTTTTGTTAAACACGATTGGCTGAAACAAAAGCGGAACTTTTAAAATCACAACAACTGAAGGTCAGTAAATAATTCCTTTGTTTTTTTTTGTTAAACACGATTGGCTGAAACAAAAGCGGAACTTTAAAAATCACAACAAATGAGGGTCAGTATATAACTCCTTTTGTTTTTTTTTGTTAAGCACGATTGGATGAAACAAAAGCGGAACTTTTAATATCACAACAACTGAGGGTCAGTATATAATTCCTTTTTTTTGTTAAACACGATTGGCTAAAATAAAAGCGGAACTATTAAAATCACAAAAACTGAAGGTCAGTAAATAATTCCTTTTGTTTTTTTGTTAAACACGATTGGCTGAAATAAAAGTGGAACTCTCAAAATCACAGCAACTGAAGGTCAGTAAATAATTCCTTTGTTTTTTTTTGATAAACACGATTGGCTGAAATAAAAGAGGATTTTTAAAATCGCAACAACTGAAGGTCAATAAATAATTCATTTGTTTTTTTGTTAAACGCGATATGCTGAAATAAAAGCGGAACTCTTAAAATTACAACAACTGAATGTCAGTAAATAATTCCTCTTTTTTCTTAATCACTATTGGTTGAGATAAAAGCGGAACTCTTAAAATCAAAACAACTGAAGGTCAGTAAATAATTCCTATGTTTTTTTGTTAAACACGATTAGCTGAAACAAAAGCGGAACTTTTAAAATCACAACAACTGAAGTTCACTAAATAATTCCTTTGTTTTTTGTTAACGACGATTGGCTGAAATAAAAGCAAAACTCTTGAAATGACAACAAGTGAAGGTCAGTAAATAGTTCCTTTGTTTTTTGTTGAACAAGATTGGCTGAAATAAAAGTGGAACTATTAAAATCACAACAACTGAAGGTCAGTAAATAATTCCTTTTGTTTTTTTTGTTAAACATGATTGGCTGAAATAAAAGTGGAAATTTTAAAATCACCACAACTGAAGGTCAGTAAATAATTCCTTTGTTTGTTTTTTTGTTAAACACAATTTGCTAAAATAACAGCGGAACTTTTAAAATCACAACAACTGAAGATCACTAAATAATTCTTTTGTTTTTTGTTAACGAAGATTGGCTGAAATAAAAGCGGAACTCTTGAAATCACAACACCTGAAGGTCAGTAAATAATTCCTTTGTTTTTTGTTAAACACGATTGGCTGAAATAAAAGCAAAACTTTTAAAAGCACAAAAACTGAATGTCAGTGAATAATTCTTTTTTTTTTTTTTGTTAAACAGGATTGGCTGGAATAAAAGCGGAAGTTTTAAAATCACAACAACTGAAGTTCAGTAAATAATTCCTTTGTTTTTTTTTGTTAAACAGGATTGGCTGAAATAAAAGCGGATGTTTTAGAATCACAACAACTGAAGGTCAGTAAATAATTCCTTTGTTTTTTTTGTGAAACACGATTGCCTGAAACAAAAGTGGAACTCTTAAAATAACAACAACTGAAGGTCAGTAAATAATTCCTTTGTTTGTTTTTTTTTGTTAAGCACGATTTGCAGAAATAAAAGCGGAACTTTTAAAATCCCAACAACTGAAGGTCAGTAAATAATTCCTTTGTTTTTTTGTTAAACACGATTGGCTGAAATAGAATCAGAACTTTTAAAATCACAACAACTGAAATTCACTAAATAATTCCCTTTTGTTTTTTTGTTAAACACGATTGGCTGAAACAAAAGCGGAACTTTTTAAATCACAGAAACTGAAGGTCAGTAAATAATTCCTTTGTTTTTTTCCTTAAACACGATTGGTTGAAATAAAAGCGGAATTCTTAAAATCAAAACAACTGTAGGTCAGTAAATAATTCCTATTTTTTATTAAACACGATTGGCTGAAACAAAAGCAGAACTTTCAAAATCACAACAACTGAAGTTCATTAAATAATTCCTTTGATTTTTGTTAAACACGATTGGCTGAAATAAAAGTGGAACTTTTAAAATCACAACAACTGAAGGTCAGTAAATCATTCCTTTGTTTGTTTTTTTTGTTAAACACGATTGACTAAAATAACAGCGGAAATTTTAAAAATCACAACAACTGAAGGTCAGTAAATAATTCCTTTGTTTTTTTTATTAAACACGATTGGCTGAAACAAAAGCGGAACTTTAAAAATCACAACAAATGAGGGTCAGTATATAACTCCTTTTGTTTTTTTTTTGTTAAGCACGATTGGCTGAAACAAAAGCGGAACTTTTAAAATCACAACAACTGAAGTTCAGTAAATAATTCCTTTGTTTTTTGTTATAAACACGGTTGGCTGAAAAAAAAGCGGAACTTTAAAAATCACAACAAATGAGGGTCAGTATATAACTCCTTTTGCTTTTTTGTTAAGCACGATTGGCTGAAACAAAAGCGGAAGTTTTAAAATCACAACAGCTGAAGTTCACTAAATAATTCCTTTGTTTTTTTGTTAAACAAGATTGGCTGAAATAAAAGCAGAACTCTTGAAATCACAACAACTGAAGGTCAGTAAATAATTCCTTTGTTTTTTTGTTAAACAGGATTGGCTGAAATAAAAGCAAAACTTTTAAAAGCACAACAACTGAATGTCAGTGAATAATTCCTTTGTTTTTTTTTGTTAAACAGGATTGGCTGGAATAAAAGCGGAAGTTTTAATATCACAACAACTGAAGTTCAGTAAATAATTCCTTTGTTTTTTTTGTTAAACAGGATTGGCTGAAATAAAACCGGATGTTTTAGAATCACAACAACTGAAGGTCAGTAAATAACTCCTTTGTTTTTTTTGTTAAACACGATTGCCTGAAACAAAAGTGGAACTCTTAAAATAACAACAACTGAAGGTCAGTAAATAATTCCTTTGTTTTTTTTTTTTTGTTAAGCACGATTTGCAGAAATAAAAGCGGAACTTTTAAAATCCCAACAACTGAAGGTCAGTAAATAATTCCTTTTGTTTTTTTGTTAAACACGATTGGCTGAAATAGAATCAGAACTTTTAAAATCACAACAAGTGAAATTCACTAAATAATTCCCTTATGTTTTATTGTTAAACACGATTGGCTGAAACAAAAGCGGAATTTTTTAAATCACAGAAACTGAAGGTCAGTAAATAATTCCTTTGTTTTTTTCCTTAAACACGATTGGTTGAAATAAAAGCGGAATTCTTAAAATCAAAACAACTGAAGGTCAGTAAATAATTCCTATTTTTTATTAAACACGATTGGCTGAAACAAAAGCAGAACTTTCAAAATCACAACAACTGAAGTTCATTAAATAATTCCTTTGATTTTTGTTAAACACGATTGGCTGAAATAAAAGTGGAACTTTTAAAATCACAACAACTGAAGGTCAGTAAATCATTCCTTTGTTTGTTTTTTTTGTTAAACACAATTGGCTAAAGTAACAGCGGAACTTTTAAAATCACAACAACTGAAGGTCAGTAAATAATTCCTTTGTTTTTTTTTATAAACACGATTGGCTTAAACAAAACAGGAACTTTAAAAATCACAACAAATGAGGGTCATTATATAACTCATTTTTTTTTTTTTTTTTTAAGCACGATTGGCTGAAAAAAAAGCGAAACTTTTAAAATCACAACAACTGAAGATCAGTAAATTATTCCTTTCTTTTTTTGTTAAACACGATTGGCTGAAACAAAAGCGGAACTTTAAAAATCACAACAAATGAAGGTCAGTAAATAATTCCTTTTGTTTTTTTGTTAAACACGATGGGCTGAAACAAAAGCGGAAGTTTTAAAATCACAACAACTGAATTTCACTAAAAATTCCTTTGTTTTTTTGTTAACGAAGATTGGCTGAAATAAAAGCAGAACTCCTGAAATCACAACACCTGAAGGTCAGTAAATAATTCCTTTGTTTTTTTCCTTAAACACGATTGGTTGAAATAAAAGCGGAATTCTTAAAATCAAAACAACTGAAGGTCAGTAAATAATTCTTATTTTTTTATTAAACACGATTGGCTGAAACAAAAGCAGAACTTTCAAAATCACAACAACTGAAGTTCATTAAATAATTCCTTTGATTTTTGTTAAACACGATTGGCTGAAATAAAAGCGGATTTTTTAAAATCACAACAAGTGAAGGTCAATAAATAATTCCTTTGTTTCTTTGTTAAACACGATTGACTGAAATAAAAGCGGAACTCTTAAAATCACAACAACTTAAGGTCAGTTAATAATTCCTTTGTTTTTTTTTTAAACACGATTGGCTGAAATAAAAGCGGAACTCTTAAAATCACAACAACTGAAGGTCAGTAAATAATTCCTATGTTTTTTTGTTAAACACGATGGCTGAAAAAAAATCGGAACTTTTAAAATCAAAACAACTGAAGGTTAGTAAATAATTCCTTTGTTTTTTTGTTAACGAAGATTGGCTGATATAAAAGCGGAACTCTTGAAATCACAGCAACTGAAGGTCAGTAAATAATTCCTTTGTTTTTTGTTAAACACGATTGGCTGAAATAAAAGCAAAACTTTTAAAAGCACAAAAACTGAATGTCAGTGAATAATTCTTTGTTTTTTTTTGTTAAACAGGATGGGCTGAAATAAAAGCGGAAGTTTTAAAATCACAACAACTGAAGTTCAGTAAATAATTCCTTTGTTTTTTTTTGTTAAACAGGATTGGCTGAAATAAAAGCGGATGTTTTAGAATCACAACAACTGAAGGTCAGTAAATAATTCCTTTGTTTTTTTTTGTTAAACACGATTGCCTGAAGCAAAAGTGGAACTCTTAAAATAACAACAACTGAAGGTCAGTAAATAATTCCTTTGTTTTTTTTTGTTAAGAACGATTGGCTGAAATAAAAGCGGAACTATTAAAATCCCAACAACTGAAGGTCAGTAAATAATTCCTTTTGTTTTTTTGTTAAACACGATTGGCTGAAATAGAATCAGAGCTTTTAAAATCACAACAACTGAAATTCACTAAATAATTCCCTTTTGTTTTATTGTTAAACACGATTGGCTGAAACAAAAGCGGAATTTTTAAAATCACAGAAACTGAAGGTCAGTAAATAATTCCTTTGTTTTTTTTTCTTAAACACGATTGGTTAAAATAAAAGCGGAACTCTTAAAATCAAAACAACTGAAGGTCAGTAAATAATTCCTATTTTTTTTTAAACACGATTGGCTGAAACAAAAGCAGAACTTTTAAAAGAACAACAACTGAAGTTCATTAAATAATTACTTTGTTTTTTTATTAAACACGATTGGCTGAAATAAAAGCGGAACTCTTAAAATCACAACAACTGAAGGCCAGTAAATAATTCCTTTGTTTTTTTTAAACACGATTTGCTGAAATAAAAGCAGATCTCTTGAAATCAGAACAACTGAAGGTCAGTTAATAATTCCTTTTTTTTGGTAAACACGATTGGCTGAAATAAAAGCAAAACTTTTAAAAGCACAACAACTGAAGGTCAGTGAATAATTCTTTGTGTTTTTTTTTGTTAAACAGGATTGGCCGAAATAAAATCGGATGTTTTAGAATCACAACAACTGAAGGTCAGCAAATAATTCCTTTTGTTTTTTTTTGTTAAAACACGATTGGCTGAAATAAAAAAAAACTATTAAAATCACAACAACTTAAGGTCAGTAAATAATTCCTTTTGTTTTTTTTTGTTAAACACGATTGGCTGAAATAAAAGCGGAACTTTTAAAATCACAAAAACTGAAGATTAGTAAATAATTCCGTTTTTTTTTTTTAAACACGATTGGCTAAAGTAACAGCGGAAGTTTTAAAATCACAACAACTGAAGGTCAGTAAATAATTCCTTTGTTTTTTTTTTATAAACACGATTGGCTTAAACAAAAGCGGAACTTTAAAAATCACAACAAATGAGGGTCAGTATATAACTCCTTTTGTTTTTTTTATTAAGCACAATTGGCTTAAACAAAAGCGGAACTTTTAAAATCACAACAACTGAAGTTCACTAAATAATTCATTTGTTTTTTTGTTAACGAAGATTGGCTGAAATAAAAGCGAAACTCTTGAAATCACAACAACTGAAGGTCAGTAAATAATTCCTTTGTTTTTTGTTAAACACGATTGGCTGAAATAAAATCAAAACTTTTAATAGCACAACAACAGAATGTCAGTGAATCATTCTTTTTTTTTTGTTAAACAGGATTGGATGAAATAAAAGCGGAAGTTTTAAAATCACAACAACTGAAGTTCAGTAGATAATTCCTTTTTTTTGTTAAACAGGATTGGCTGAAATAAAAGCGGATGTTTTAGAATCACAACAACTGAATGTCAGTAAATAATTCCTTTGCTTTTTTTGTTAAACACGATTGCCTGAAACAAAAGTGGAACTCTTAAAATAACAACAACTGAAGGTCAGTAAATAATTCCTTTGTTTTTTTTTTGTTAAGCATGATTGGCTGAAATAAAAGCGGAACTTTTAAAATCCCAACAACTGAAGGTCAGTAAATAATACCTTTTGTTTTTTTGTTAAAGACGATTCGCTGAAACAAAAGCGGAACTTTTAATATCATAACCACTGAAGGTCAGTAAATAATTCCTTTGTTTTTTTTTTGTTAAACACGATTGGCTGAAACAAAATCGGAACTATAAAAATCACAACAACTGAAGTTCACTAAATAATTCCTTTTGTTTTATTGTTAAACATGATTGGCTGAAATAAAAGCGAAACTCTTAAACTCACAACAGCTGAAGGTTAGTAAATAATTCCTTTGTTTTTTGTTAAACACGATTGGCTGAAAAAGTGGAACTTTTGAAATCAGAACAACTGAAGGTCAGTAAATAATTTCTTTTTTTGGTAAACACGATTGGCTGAAATAAAAGCGAAACTTTGAAAATCACAACAACTGAAGTTCACTAAATAATTCCTTTTGTTTTATTGTTAAACACGATTGGCTGAAATAAAAGCGAAATTCTTAAAATCCCAACAACTGTAGGTCAGTAATCAACTCCTTTGTTTTTTGAAACAAAAGTGGA
Organism: Artemia sp. Qi Xiang Cuo; assembly: GCF_049724085.1. NCBI lineage: Eukaryota > Metazoa > Arthropoda > Branchiopoda > Anostraca > Artemiidae > Artemia > Artemia sp. Qi Xiang Cuo. The sequence continues at coordinate 10,870,588 of NC_142808.1, read as the reverse complement.
ACTTTTAAAATCACAACAACTTTTAGGTCAGCAAATAATTCTTTTTGTTTTTTTCTGTTAAACACGATTGGCTGAAATAAAAAAAGAACTCTTAAAATCACAGCAACTGAAGGTCGGTAAATAATTCCTTTTGTTTTTTTGTTAAACACGATTGGCTGAAAAAAAAGCGGAACTTTTAAATCACAACAACTGATGGTCAGTAAATAATTCCTTTGTTTTTTTTTTGTTAAACACGATTGGCCGAAACAAAAGCGGAACTTTAAAAATCACAACAAATTAAGGTCAGTATTTAACTCCTTTTGTTTTTTTGTTAAGCACGATTGGCTGAAACAAAAGCGGAACTTTTAATATCACAAACACTGAAGGTCAGTAAATAATTCCTTTTTTTTGTTAAACACGATTGGCTGAAATAAAAGCGGAACTATTAAAATCACAAAAACTGAAGGTCAGTAAATAATTCCTTTTGTTTTTTGAGCGCGATTGGTTGAAATAAAAGTGGAACTCTTAAAATCACAGCAACTGAAGGTCAGTAAATAACTCCTTTGTTTTTTTTAAAACACGATTGGATGAAATAAAAGCGGATTTTTTAAAATCACAACAATTGAAGGTCAATAAATAATTCTTTTGTTTTTTTGTGAAACGCGATTGACTGAAATGAAAGCGGAACTCTTAAAATCACAACAACTGAAGGTCAGTGAATAATTCCTTTGTTTTTTCTTAAACATGATTGGTTGAAATAAAAGCGGAACTCTCAAAATCAAAACAACTGAAGGTCAGTAAATAATTCCTATGTTTTTTTGTTAAACACGATTGGCTGAAACAAAAGCGGAACTTTTAAAATCACAACAACTGAAGTTCACTAAATAATTCCTTTGTTTTTTTGTTAACGAACATTGGCTGAATTAAAAGCGGAACTCTTGAAATCACAACAACTGAAGGTCAGTAAATAATTCCTTTGTTTTTTGTTAAACACGATTGGCTGAAATAAAAGCAAAACTTTTAAAAGCACAACAACTGAATGTCAGTGAATAATTCTTTGTTTTTTTTTTGTTAAACAGGATTGGCTGAAATAAAAGCGGAAGTTTTAAAATCACAACAACTGAAGTTCAGCAAATAATTCCTTTGTTTTTTTTTTGTTAAAAGGGATTGGCTGAAATAAAGCGGATGTTTTAGAATCACAACAACTGAAGTTCAGTAAATAATTGCTTTGTTTTTTTTTGTTAAACAGGATTGGCTGAAATAAAAGCGGATGTTTTAGAATCACAACAACTGAAGGTCAGTAAATAATTCCTTTGTTTTTTTTGTTAAACACGATTGCCTGAAGCAAAAGTGGAACTCTTAAAATAACAACAACTGAAGGTCAGTAAATAATTCCTTTGTTTTTTTTTTGTTAAGCACAATTTGCAGAAATAAAAGCGGAACTTTTAAAATCCCAACAACTGAATGTCAGTAAATAATTCCTTTTGTTTTTTTGTTAAACACGATTGGCTGAAATAGAATCAGAACTTTTAAAATCACAACAACTTAAATTCACTAAATAATTCCCCTTTGTTTTATTGTTAAACACGATTGGCTGAAACAAAAGCGGAATTTTTTAAATCACAGAAACTGAAGGTCAGTAAATAATTCCTTTTTTTTTCTTAAACACGATTGGTTGAAATAAAAGCGGAATTCTTAAAATCAAAACAACAGAAGGTCAGTAAATAATTCCTTTTTTTTATTAAACACGATTGGCTGAAACAAAAGCAGAACTTTTAAAATCACAACAACTGAAGTTCATTAAATAATTCCTTTGATTTATTGTTAAACACGATTGGCTGAAATAAAAGTGGATTTTTTAAAATCACAACAACTGAAGGTCAATAAATAATTCCTTTGTTTTTTTGTTAAACACGATTGACTGAAATAAAAGCAGAACTCTTAAAATCACAACAACTGAAGGTCAGTGAATAATTCCTTTGTTTTTTTTTTAAACACTATTGGCTGAAACAAAAGCGGAACTTTTAAAATCACAACAACTGAAGTTCACTAAATAATTCTTTTGATTTTTTGTTAAACACGATTGGCTGAAATAAAAGCGGATTTTTTAAAATCACAACAACTGAAGGTCAATAAATAATTCCTTTGTTTTTTTGTTAAACAAAATTGACTTAAATAAAAGCGGAACTCTTAAAATCACAACAACTGAAGGTCAGTTAATAATTCCTTTGTTTTTTTTTTAAACACGATTGGTTGAAATAAAAGCGGAACTCTTAAAATCAAAACAACTGAAGGTCAGTAAATAATTCCTATGTTTTTTTTTAAACACGATTGGCTGAAACAAAAGCGGAACTTTTAAAATCACAACAACTGAAGTTCACTAAATAATTCCTTTGTTTTTTTGTTAACGAAGATTGGCTGAAATAAAAGCGGAACTCTTGAAATCACAACAACTGAAGGTCAGTAAATAATTCCTATGTTTTTTGTTAAACACGATTGGCTGATATAAAAGCAAAACTTTTAAAAGCACAACAACTGAATATCAGTGAATAATTCTTTGTTTTTTTTTTGTTAAACAGGATTAGCTGAAACAAAAGCGGAACTTTTAAAATCACAACAACTGAAGTTCACTAAATAATTCCTTTGATTTTTTGTTAAACACGATTGGCTGAAATAAAAGCGAATTTTTTAAAATCACAACAACTGAAGGTCAATAAATAATTCCTTTGTTTTTTTTGTTAAACACGATTGGCTGAAACAAAAGCGGAACTTTAAAAATCACAACAACTGAAGTTCACTAAATAATTCCTTTTGTTTTAGTGTTAAACATGATTGGCTGAAATAAAAGCGAAACTCTTAAAATCACAACAGCTGAAGGTCAGTAAATAATTCCTTTTGTTTTTTTCTGTTAAAAACGATTGGCTGAAATAAAAAAAAAGAACTCTTAAAATCACAGCAACTGAAGGTCGGTAAATAATTCCTTTTGTTTTTTTTTTAAACACGATTGGCTGAAATAAAAGCGGAACTTTTAAAATCACAACAACTGAAGGTCAGTAAATAATTCTTTTGTTTTTTGTTAAACAAGATTGGCTGAAATAAAAGCGGAACTTTTAAAATCACAACAACTGAAGGTCAGTAAATAATACCTTTTGTTTTTTTGTTAAATACGATTCGCTTAAACAAAAGCGTAACTTTTAAAATCACAACAACTTAAGGTCATTAAATAATTCCTTTTTTTTTTTTTTGTTAAACACGATTGGCTGAAAAAAAAGCGGAACTTTTAAAATCACAATAACTGAAGTTCACTAAATAATTCCTTTTGTTTTATTGTTAAACATGATTGGCTGAAATAAAAGCGAAACTCTTAAACTCACAACAGCTGAAGGTCAGTAAATAATTCCTTTGTTTTTTTGTTAAACACGATTGGCCGAAACAAAAGCGGAACTTTAAAAATCACAACAAATGAAGGTCAGTATTTAACTCCTTTTGTTTTTTTGTTAAGCACGATTGGCTGAAACAAAAGCGGAACTTTTAATATGATTTTAAAGCTGATTTTAAAAGCTCTGATTCTATTTCAGCCAATCGTGTTTAACAAAAAAACAAAAGGAATTATTTACTGACCTTCAGTTGTTGGGATTTTAATAGTTCCGCTTTTATTTCAGCCAATCGTTCTTAACAAAAAAAAACAAAGGAATTATTTTCAGTAAATAATTCCTTTTTTTTGTTAAACAGGATTGGCTGAAATAAAAGCGGATGTTTTAGAATCACAACAACTGAATGTCAGTAAATAATTCCTTTGCTTTTTTTGTTAAACACGATTGCCTTAAACAAAAGTGTAACTCTTAAAATAACAACAACTGAAGGTCAGTAAATAATTCCTTTGTTTTTTTTTTTTTGTTAAGCACGATTGGCTGAAATAAAAGCGGAACTTTTAAAATCCCAACAACTGAAGGTCAGTAAATAATTCCTTTTGTTTTTTTTGTTAAACGTGATTTGCTGAAACAAGAGCGGAACTTTTAAAACCACAACAACTGAAGTTCACTAAATAATTCCTTTGTTTTTTTTTTGTTAAACAAGATTGGCTGAAATAAAAGCGGAACTTTTAAAATCACAACAACTGAAGGTCAGTAAATAATACCTTTTGTTTTTTTGTTAAAGACGATTCGCTGAAACAAAAGCGGAACTTTTAATATCACAACAACTGAAGGTCAGTAAATAATTCCTTTGTTTTTTTTTGTTAAACACGATTGGCTGAAACAAAAGCGGAACTATAAAAATCACAACAACTGAAGTTCACTAAATAATTCCTTTTGTTTTATTGTTAAACATGATTGGCTGAAATAAAAGCGAAACTCTTAAACTCACAACAGCTGAAGGTCAGTAAATAATTCCTTTGTTTTTTTGTTAAACACGATTGGCCGAAACAAAAGCGGAACTTTAAAAATCACAACAAATGAAGGTCAGTATTTAACTCCTTTTGTTTTTTTGTTAAGCACGATTGTCTGAAAAAAAAGCGGAACTTTAAAAATCACAACAACTGAAGGTCATTAAATAATTCCTTTTTTTTGTTAAACACGATTGGCTGAAATAAAAGCGGAACTATTAAAATCACAAAAACTGAAGGTCAGTAAATAATTCCTTTTGTTTTTTTAAGCACGATTGGTTGAAATAAAAGTGGAACTCTTAAAATCACAGCAACTGAAGGTCAGTAAATAATGCCTTTGTTTTTTTTAAAAAATAAAAGCGGATTTTTTAAAATCACAACAACTGAAGGTCAATAAATAATTCTTTTTTTTTTTTGTTAAACGCGATTTACTTAAATAAAAGCGGAACTCTTAAAATCACAACAACTGAAGGTCAGTGAATAATTCCTTTGTTTTTTCTTAAACATGATTGGTTGAAATAAAAGCGGAACTCTGAAAATCAAAACAACTGAAGGTCAGTAAATAATTCCTATGTTTTTTTTTGTTAAACACGATTGGCTGAAACAATAGCGGAACTTTTAAAATCACAACAACTGAAGTTCACTAAATAATTCCTTTGTTTTTTTGTTAACGAAGATTGGCTGAAATAAAAGCGGAACTCTTGAAATCACAACAACTGAAGGTCAGTAAATAATTCCTTTGTTTTTTGTTAAACACGATTGGCTGAAATAAAAGCAAAACTTTTAAAAGCACAACAACTGAATGTCAGTGAATAATTCTTTGTTTTTTTTTGTTAAACAGGATTGGCTGAAATAAAAGCAGAAGTTTTAAAATCACAACAACTGAAGTTCAGCAAATAATTACTTTTTTTTTTGTTAAACAGGATTGGCTGAAATAAAACCGGATGTTTTAGAATCACAACAACTGAAGGTCAGTAAATAATTCCTTTGTTTTTTTTGTTAAACACGATTGCCTGAAACAAAAGTGGAACTCTCAAAATAACAACAGCTGAAGGTCAGTAAATAATCCCTTTGTTTGTTTTTTTTTTGTTAAGCACGATTGGCTGAAATAAAAGCGGAACTTTTAAAATCCCGACAACTGAAGGTCAGTAAATAATTCCTTTTGTTTTTTTGTTAAACACGATTGGCTGAAATAGAATCAGAAATTTTAAAATCGCAACAACAGAAATTCACTAAATAATTCCCTTTTGTTTTATTGTTAAACACGATTAACTGAAACAAAAGCGGAATTTTTAAAATCACAGAAACTGAAGGTCAGTAAATAATTCCTTTGTTTTTTTTCTTAAACACGATTGGTTGAAACAAAAGCAGAACTTTTAAAATCAGAACAACTGAAGTTCATTAAATAATTCCTTTGATTTTCTGTTAAACACGATTGGCTGAAATAAAAGCGGAACTCTTAAAATCACAACAACTGAAGGCCAGTAAATAATTCCTTTGTTTTTTTTTAAACACGATTTGCTGAAATAAAAGCAGATCTCTTGAAATCAGAACAACTGAAGGTCAGTTAATAATTCCTTTTTTTTGGTAAACACGATTGGCTGAAATAAAAGCAAAACTTTTAAAAGCACAACAACTGAAGGTCAGTGAATAATTCTTTGTGTTTTTTTTTGTTAAACAGGATTGGCCGAAATAAAATCGGATGTTTTAGAATCACAACAACTGAAGGTCAGCAAATAATTCCTTTTGTTTTTTTTTGTTAAAACACGATTGGCTGAAATAAAAAAATAACTATTAAAATCAAAACAACTGAAGGTCAGTAAATAATTCCTTTTTTTTTTTTGTTAAACAAGATGGGCTGAAATAAAAGCGGAACTTTTAAAATCAAAACAACTGAAGGTCAGTAAATAATTCTTTTTTTTTTTTTAAACACGATTGGCTGAAACAAAAGCGGAACTTTTAAAATCACAACAACTGAAGGTCAATAAATAATTCCTTTGCTTTTTTTTGATAAACACGATTGGCTGAAACAAAAGCGAAACTTTAAAAATCACAACAAATGAGGGTCAGTATATAACTCCTTTTGTTTTTTTATTAAGCACAATTGGCTGAAACAAAAGCGGAACTTTTAAAATCACAACAACTGAAGTTCACTAAATAATTCCTTTGTTTTTTTGTTAACTAAGATTGGCTGAAATAAAAGCGAAACTCTTGAAATCACAACAACTGAAGGTCAGTAAATAATTCCTTTGTTTTTTGTTAAACACGATTGGCTGAAATAAAATCAAAACTTTTAAAAGCACAACAACTGAATGTCAGTGAATCATTCTTTTTTTTTTTGTTAAACAGGATTGGCTGAAATAAAAGCGGAAGTTTTAAAATCACAACAACTAAAGTTCAGTAAATAATTCCTTTTTTTGTTAAACAGGATTGGCTGAAATAAAAGCGGATGTTTTAGAATCACAACAACTGAATGTCAGTAAATAATTCCTTTGCTTTTTTTGTTAAACACGATTGCCTGAAACAAAAGTGGAACTCTTAAAATAACAACAACTGAAGGTCAGTAAATAATTCCTTTGTTTTTTTTTTTTTGTTAAGCAAGATTGGCTGAAATAAAAGCGGAACTTTTAAAATCCCAACAACTGAAGGTCAGTAAATAATTCCTTTTGTTTTTTTTGTTAAACGTGATTTGCTGAAACAAGAGCGGAACTTTTAAAACCACAACAACTGAAGTTAAATAAATAATTGCTTTGTTTTTTTTTTTTTGTTAAACAAGATTGGCTTAAATAAAAGCGGAACTTTTAAAATCACAACAACTGAAGGTCAGTAAATAATACCTTTTGTTTTTTTGTTAAAGACGATTCGCTGAAACAAAAGCGGAACTTTTAATATCACAACAACTGAAGGTCAGTAAATAATTCCTTTGTTTTTTTTTTGTTAAACACGATTGGCTGAAACAAAAGCGGAACTATAAAAATCACAACAACTGAAGTTCACTAAGTAATTCCTTTTGTTTTATTGTTAAACATGATTGGCTGAAATAAAAGCGAAACTCTTAAACTCACAACAGCTGAAGGTTAGTAAATAATTCCTTTGTTTTTTGTTAAACACGATTGGCTGAAAAAGTGGAACTTTTGAAATCAGAGCAACTGAAGGTCAGTAAATAATTTCTTTTTTTGGTAAACACGATTGGCTGAAATAAAAGCGAAACTTTGAAAATCACAACAACTGAAGTTCACTAAATAATTCCTTTTGTTTTATTGTTAAACACGATTGGCTGAAATAAAAGGGAAATTCTTAAAATCACAACAACTGTAGGTCAGGAAACAACTCCTTTGTTTTTTGAAACAAAAGTGGAACTTTTAAAATCACAACAACTTTAGGTCAGCAAATAATTCATTTTGTTTTTTTCTGTTAAACACGATTGGCTGAAATAAAAAAAGAACTCTTAAAATCACAGCAACTGAAGGTCAGTAAATAATTCCTTTTGTTTTTTTGTTAAACACGATTGGCTGAAATAAAAGCGGAACTTTTAAAATCACAACAACTGAAGGTCAGTAAATAATTCTTTTTTTTTTTGTTACACACGATTGGCTGAAAAAAAAGCGGAACTTTTAAATCACAACAACTGAAGGTCAGTAAATAATTCCTCTGTTTTTTTTTGTTAAACACGATTGGCTGAAACAAAAGCGGAACTTTTAATATCACAAACACTGAAGGTCAGTAAATAATTCCTTTGTTTTTGTTAAACACGATTGGCTGAAATAAAAGCGGAACTATTAAAATCACAAAAACTGAAGGTCAGTAAATAATTCCTTTTGTTTTTTGAGCGCGATTGGTTGAAATAAAAGTGGAACTATTAAAATCACAGCAACTGAAGGTCAGTAAATAACTCCTTTGTTTTTTTTAAAACACGATTGGATGAAATAAAAGCGGATTTTTTAAAATCACAACAACTGAAGGTCAATAAATAATTCTTTTGTTTTTTTGTGAAACGCGATTGACTGAAATGAAAGCAGAACTCTTAAAATCACAACAACTGAAGGTCAGTGAATTATTCCTTTGTTTTTTCTTAAACATGATTGGTTGAAATAAAAGCGGAACTCTTAAAATCAAAACAACTGAAGGTCAGTAAATAATTCCTATGTTTTTTTGTTAAACACGATTGGCTGAAACAAAAGCGGAACTTTTAAAATCACAACAACTGAAGCTCACTAAATAATTCCTTTGTTTTTTTGTTAACGAACACTGGCTGAAATAAAAGCGGAACTCTTGAAATCACAACAACTGAAGGTCAGTAAATAATTCCTTTGTTTTTTGTTAAACACGATTGGCTGAAATAAAAGCAAAACTTTTAAAAGCACAACAACTGAATGTCAGTGAATAATTCTTTTTTTTTTTTTTTAAACAGTATGGGCTGAAAAAAAAGCGGAAGTTTTAAAATCACAACAACTGAAGTTCAGCAAATAATTCCTTTGTTTTTTTTTTGTTAAAAGGGATTGGCTGAAATAAAGCGGATGTTTTAGAATCACAACAACTGAAGTTCAGTAAATAATTGCTTTGTTTTTTTTTGTTAAACAGGATTGGCTGAAATAAAAGCGGATGTTTTAGAATCACAACAACTGAAGGTCAGTAAATAATTCCTTTGTTTTTTTTTGTTAAACACGATTGCCTGAAGAAAAAGTGGAACTCTTAAAATAACAACAACTGAAGGTCAGTAAATAATTCCTTTTTTTTTTTTTTTTAAGCACGATTTGCAGAAATAAAAGCGGAACTTTTAAAATCCCAACAACTGAATGTCAGTAAATAATTCCTTTTGTTTTTTTGTTAAACACGATTGGCTGAAATAGAATCAGAACTTTTAAAATCACAACAACTTAAATTCACTAAATAATTCCCCTTTGTTTTATTGTTAAACACGATTGGCTGAAACAAAAGCGGAATTTTTTAAATCACAGAAACTGAAGGTCAGTAAATAATTCCTTTGTTTTTTTTCTTAAACACGATTGGTTGAAATAAAAGCGGAATTCTTAAAATCAAAACAACTGAAGGTCAGTAAATAATTCCTATTTTTTATTAAACACGATTGGCTGAAACAAAAGCAGAACTTTTAAAATCACAACAACTGAAGTTCATTAAATAATTCCTTTGATTTATTGTTAAACACGATTGGCTGAAATAAAAGCGGATTTTTTAAAATCACAACAACTGAAGCTCAATAAATAATTCCTTTGTTTTTTTGTTAAACACGATTGACTGAAATAAAAGCGGAACTCTTAAAATCACAACAACTGAAGGTCAGTGAATAATTCCTTTGTTTTTTTTTAAACACGATTGGTTGAAATAAAAGCGGAACTCTTAAAATCAAAACAACTTAAGGTCAGTAAATAATTCCTATTTTTTTTTTAAACACGATTGGCTGAAACAAAAGCGGAACTTTTAAAATCACAACAACTGAAGTTCACTAAATAATTCTTTTGATTTTTTGTTAAACACGATTGGCTGAAATAAAAGCGGATTTTTTAAAATCACAACAACTGAAGGTCAATAAATAATTCCTTTGTTTTTTTGTTAAACACAATTGACTGAAATAAAAGCGGAACTCTTAAAATCACAACAACTGAAGGTCAGTGAATAATTCCTTTGTTTTTTTTTAAACACGATGGGTTTAAACAAAAGCGGAACTATTAAAATCACAACAACTGAAGGTCAGTAAATAATTCCTATGTTTTTTTTTAAACACGATTGGCTGAAACAAAAGCGGAACTTTTAAAATCACAACAACTGAAGTTCACTAAATAATTCCTTTGTTTTTTTGTTAACGAAGATTGGCTGAAATAAAAGCGGAACTCTTGAAATCACAACAACTGAAGGTCAGTAAATAATTCCTATGTTTTTTGTTAAACACGATTGGCTGATATAAAAGCAAAACTTTTAAAAGCACAACAACTGAATATCAGTGAATAATTCTTTGTTTTTTTTTGTTAAACAGGATTAGCTGAAACAAAAGCGGAACTTTTAAAATCACAACAACTGAAGTTCACTAAATAATTCCTTTGATTTTTTGTTAAACACGATTGGCTGAAATAAAAGCGAATTTTTTAAAATCACAACAACTGAAGGTCAATAAATAATTCCTTTGTTTTTTTTTGTTAAACACGATTGGCTGAAACAAAAGCGGAACTTTAAAAATCACAACAACTGAAGTTCACTAAATAATTCCTTTTGTTTTATTGTTAAACATGATTGGCTGAAATAAAAGCGAAATTCTTAAAATCACAACAGCTGAAGGTCAGTAAATAATTCCTTTGTTTTTTGTTAAACACGATTGGCTGAAAAAGTGGAACTTTTGAAATCAGAACAACTGATGGTCAGTAAATAATTCCTTTTTTTTGGTAAACACGATTGGCTGAAATAAAAGCAAAACTTTGAAAACCACAACAACTAAATAATTCCTTTTGTTTTATTTTTAAACACGATTGGCTGAAATAAAAGTGAAATTCTTAAAATCACAACAACTGTAGGTCAGTAAACAACTCCTTTGTTTTTTGAAACAAAAGTGGAACTTTTAAAATCACATGTTTAGGTCAGCAAATAATTCCTTTGTTTTTTTTTTGTTAAACACGATTGGCTGAAACAAAAGCGGAACTTTAAAAATCACAACAACTGAAGTTCACTAAATAATTCCTTTTGTTTTATTGTTAAACATGATTGGCTGAAATAAAAGCGAAACTCTTAAAATCACAACAGCTGAAGGTCAGTAAATAATTCCTTTTGTTTTTTTCTGTTAAACACGATTGGCTGAAATAAAAAAAAAGAACTCTTAAAATCACAGCAACTGAAGGTCTGTAAATAATTCATTTTGTTTTTTTGTTAAACACGATTGGCTGAAATAAAAGCGGAACTTTTAAAATCACAACAACTGAAGGTCAGTAAATAATTCTTTTTTTTTTTTTTAAACACGATTGGCTGAAAAAAAGCGGAACTTTTAAAATCACAACAACTGAAGGTCAGTAAATAATTCCTTTGTTTTTTTTGTTAAACACGATTGGCCGAAACAAAAGCGGAACTTTAAAAATCACAACAAATGAAGGTCAGTATTTAACTCCTTTTGTTTTTTTGTTAAGCACGATTGGCTGAAACAAAAGCGGAACTTTTAATATCACAACAACTGAAGGTCAGTAAATAATTCCTTTTTTTTGTTAAACACGATTGGCTGAAATAAAAGCGGAACTATTAAAATCACAAAAACTGAAGGTCAGTAAATAATTCCTTTTGTTTTTTTAAGCACGATTGGTTGAAATAAAAGTGGAACTCTTAAAATCACAGCAACTGAAGGTCAGTAAATAATGCCTTTGTTTTTTTTTAAACATAAAAGCGGATTTTTTAAAATCACAACAACTGAAGGTCAATAAATAATTCTTTTGTTTTTTTGTTAAACGCGATTGACTTAAATAAAAGCGGAACTCTTAAAATCACAACAACTGAAGGTCAGTGAATAATTCCTTTGTTTTTTCTTAAACATGATTGGTTGAAATAAAAGCGGAACTCTGAAAATCAAAACAACTGAAGGTCAGTAAATAATTCCTATGTTTTTTTGTTAAACACGATTGGCTGAAACAATAGCGGAACTTTTAAAATCACAACAACTGAAGTTCACTAAATAATTCCTTTGTTTTTTTGTTAACGAAGATTGGCTGAAATAAAAGCGGAACTCTTGAAATCACAACAACTGAAGGTTAGTAAATAATTCCTTTGTTTTTTGTTAAACACGATTGGCTGAAATAAAAGCAAAACTTTTAAAAGCACAACAACTGAATGTCAGTGAATAATTCTTTGTTTTTTTTTGTTAAACAGGATTGGCTGAAATAAAAGCAGAAGTTTTAAAATCACAACAACTGAAGGTCAGTAAATAATTCCTTTGTTTTTTTTGTTAAACACGATTGCCTGAAACAAAAGTGGAACTCTCAAAATAACAACAACTGAAGGTCAGTAAATAATCCCTTTGTTTTTTTTTTTTGTTAAGCACGATTGGCTGAAATAAAAGCGGAACTTTTAAAATCCCGACAACTGAAGGTCAGTAAATAATTCCTTTTGTTTTTTTGTTAAACACGATTGGCTGAAATAGAATCAGAAATTTTAAAATCGCAACAACAGAAATTCACTAAATAATTCCCTTTTGTTTTATTGTTAAACACGATTAACTGAAACAAAAGCTGAATTTTTAAAATCACAGAAACTGAAGGTCAGTAAATAATTCCTTTGTTTTTTTTTTCTTAAACACGATTGGTTGAAATAAAAGTGGAACTCTTAAAATCAAAACAACTGAAGGTCAGTAAATAATTCCTTTTGTTTTTTTAAGCGCGATTGGTTGAAATAAAAGTGGAACTCTTAAAATCACAGCAACTGAAGGTCAGTAAATAATTCCTTTGTTTTTTTTTAAACATAAAAGCGGATTTTTTAAAATCACAACAACTGAAGGTCAATAAATAATTCTTTTGTTTTTTTGTTAAACGCGATTGACTGAAATAAAAGCGGAACTCTTAAAATCACAACAACTGAAGGTCAGTGAATAATTCCTTTGTTTTTTTCTTAAACATGATTGGTTGAAATAAAAGCGGAACTCTGAAAATCAAAACAACTGAAGGTCAGTAAATAATTCCTATGTTTTTTTGTTAAACACGATTGGCTGAAACAATAGCGGAACTTTTAAAATCACAACAACTGAAGTTCACTAAATAATTCCTTTGTTTTTTGTTAACGAAGATTGGCTGAAATAAAAGCGGAACTCTTGAAATCACAACAACTGAAGGTCAGTAAATAATTCCTTTGTTTTTTGTTAAACACGATTGGCTGAAATAAAAGCAAAACTTTTAAAAGCACAACAACTGAATGTCAGTGAATAATTCTTTGTTTTTTTTTGTTAAACAGGATTGGCTGAAATAAAAGCAGAAGTTTTAAAATCACAACAACTGAAGTTCAGCAAATAATTCCTTTGTTTTTTTGTTAAACAGGATTGGCTGAAATAAAAGCGGATGTTTTAGAATCACAACAACTGAAGGTCAGTAAATAATTCCTTTGTTTTTTTTGTGAAACACGATTGCCTGAAACAAAAGTGGAACTCTTAAAATAACAACAACTAAAGGTCAGTAAATAATTCCTTTGTTTGTTTTTTTTGTTAAGCACGATTGGCTGAAATAAAAGCGGAACTTTTAAAATCCCGACAACTGAAGGTCAGTAAATAATTCCTTTTGTTTTTTTGTTAAACACGATTGGCTGAAATAGAATCAGAAATTTTAAAACCAGAACAACAGAAATTCACTAAATAATTCCCTTTTGTTTTATTGTTAAACACAATTGGCTGAAACAAAAGCGGAATTTTTAAAATCACAGAAACTGAAAGTCAGTAAATAATTCCTTTGTTTTTTTTCTTAAACACGATTGGTTGAAATAAAAGTGGAACTCTTAAAATCAAAACAACTGAAGGTCAGTAAATAATTCCTATTTTTTTTAAACACTATTGGCTGAAACAAAAGTAGAGCTTTTAAAATCACAACAACTGAAGTTCATTAAATAATTCCTTTGATTTTTTGTTAAACACGATTGGCTGAAATAAAAGCGGAATTCTTAAAATCACAACAACTGAATGTCAGTAAATAATTCTTTTGTTTTTTTGTTAAACACAATTTGCTGAAATAAAAGCGGATCTTTTGAAATCAGAACAACTGAAGGTCAGTTAATAATTCCTTTTTCTTGTAAACACGATTGGCTGAAAAAAAAGCAAAACTTTTAAAAGCACAACTGAAGGTCAGTGAATAATTCTTTGTTTTTTTTTGTTAAACAGGATTGGCTGAAATAAAATTGTATGTTTTAGAATCAAAACAACTGAAGGTCAGCAAATAATTCCTTTTGTTTTTTTTTGTTAAACACGATTGGCTGAAATAAAAAAAAGAACTTTTAAAATAACAACAACTGAAGGTCATTAAATAATTCCTTTTGTTTTTTTTTTAAACTAGATTTGCTTAAATAAAAGTGTAAATTTTAAAATCACAACAACTGAAGTTCAGTAAATAATTCCTTTGTTTTTTGTTAAAAACGATTGGCTGAAAAAAAAGCGGAAGTTTTAAAATCACAACAACAGAAGGTCAGTGAATAATTCCTTTTTTTTTTTTTTATAAACACGGTTGGCTTAAACAAAAGCGGAACTTTAAAAATCACAACAAATGAGGGTCAGTATATAACTCCTTTTGTTTTTTTTTGTTAAGCACGATTGGCTGAAACAAAAGCGGAAGTTTTAAAATCACAACAACTGAATTTCACTAAAAATTCCTTTGTTTTTTTGTTAACGAAGATTGGCTGAAATAAAAGCAGAACTCCTGAAATCACAACACCTGAAGGTCAGTAAATAATTCCTTTGTTTTTTGTTAAACACGATTGGCTGAAATAAAAGCAAAACTTTTAAAAGCACAACAACTGAATGTCAGTGAATAATTCTTTGTTTTTTTTGTTAAACAGGATTGGCTGGAATAAAAGCGGAAGTTTTAAAATCACAACAACTGAAGTTCAGTAAATAATTCCTTTGTTTTTTTTTGTTAAACAGGATTGGCTGAAATAAAACCGGATGTTTTAGAATCACAACAACTGAAGGTCAGTAAATAATTCCTTTTTTTTTTTTTTTTTAAACACGATTGCCTGAAACAAAAGTGGAACTCTTAAAATAACAACAACTGAAGGTCAGTAAATAATTCCTTTTTTTTTTTTTGTTAAGTACGATTGGCAGAAATAAAAGCGGAACTTTTAAAATCCCAACAACTGAAGGTCAGTAAATAATTCCTTTGTTTTTTTGTTAACGAAGATTGGCTGAAATAAAAGCGGAACTCTTGAAATCACAACAACTGAAGGTCAGTAAATAATTCCTATGTTTTTTGTTAAACACGATTGGCTGATATAAAAGCAAAACTTTTAAAAGCACAACAACTGAATATCAGTGAATAATTATTTGTTTTTTTTTGTTAAACAGGATTAGCTGAAACAAAAGCGGAACTTTTAAAATCACAACAACTGAAGTTCACTAAATAATTCCTTTGATTTTTTGTTAAACACGATTGGCTGAAATAAAAGCGAATTTTTTAAAATCACAACAACTGAAGGTCAATAAATAATTCCTTTGTTTTTTTTTGTTAAACACGATTGGCTGAAACAAAAGCGGAACTTTAAAAATCACAACAACTGAAGTTCACTAAATAATTCCTTTTGTTTTATTGTTAAACATGATTGGCTGAAATAAAAGCGAAACTCTTAAAATCACAACAGCTGAAGGTCAGTAAATAATTCCTTTGTTTTTTGTTAAACACGATTGGCTGAAAAAAGTGGAACTTTTGAAATCAGAACAACTGATGGTCAGTAAATAATTCCTTTTTTTTGGTAAACACGATTGGCTGAAATAAAAGCAAAACTTTGAAAACCACAACAACTGAAGTTCACTAAATAATTCCTTTTGTTTTATTGTTAAACACGATTGGCTGAAATAAAAGCGAAATTCTTAAAATCACAACAACTGTAGGTCAGTAAACAACTCCTTTGTTTTTGAAACAAAAGTGGAACTTTTAAAATCACATGTTTAGGTCAGCAAATAATTCCTTTGTTTTTTTTTTGTTAAACACGATTGGCTGAAACAAAAGCGGAACTTTAAAAATCACAACAACTGAAGTTCACTAAATAATTCCTTTTGTTTTATTGTTAAACATGATTGGCTGAAATAAAAGCGAAACTCTTAAAATCACAACAGCTGAAGGTCAGTAAATAATTCCTTTTGTTTTTTTCTGTTAAAAACGATTGGCTTAAATAAAAAAAAAGAACTCTTAAAATCACAACAACTGAAGGTCTTTAAATAATTCCTTTTGTTTTTTTGTTAAACATGATTGGTTTAAATAAAAGCGGAAATCTTAAAAAAACAAAAACTGAAGGTCAGCAAATAATTCCTTTGTTTTTTTTTAAACAAGATTGGCTGAAAAAAAGCGGACCTTTTAAAATTACAACAACTCAAGGTCAGTAAATAATTCTTTTTTTTTTTTTGTTAAACACGATTGGCCGAAACAAAAGCGGAACTTTAAAAATCACAACAAATGAAGGTCAGTATTTAACTCCTTTTGTTTTTTTGTTAAGCACGATTGGCTGAAAAAAAAGCGTAACTTTTAATATCACAACAACTGAAGGTCATTAAATAATTCCTTTTTTTTTGTTAAACACGATTGGCTGAAATAAAAGCGGAACTATTAAAATCACAAAAACTGAAGGTCAGTAAATAATTCCTTTTGTTTTTTTAAGCACGATTGGTTGAAATAAAAGTGGAACTCTTAAAATCACAGCAACTGAAGGTCAGTAAATAATGCCTTTGTTTTTTTTAAACATAAAAGCGGATTTTTTAAAATCACAACAACTGAAGGTCAATAAATAATTCTTTTGTTTTTTTGTTAAACGCGATTGACTGAATTAAAAGCGGAACTCTTAAAA
Source organism: Artemia sp. Qi Xiang Cuo (assembly GCF_049724085.1). Lineage (NCBI taxonomy): Eukaryota > Metazoa > Arthropoda > Branchiopoda > Anostraca > Artemiidae > Artemia > Artemia sp. Qi Xiang Cuo. The sequence goes on along the minus strand of NC_142808.1, from coordinate 10,853,712 downwards.
TCACAACAACTAAAGGTCAGTGAATAATTCCTTTGTTTTTTCTTAAACATGATTGGTTGAAATAAAAGCGGAACTCTGAAAATCAAAACAACTGAAGGTCAGTAAATAATTCCTATGTTTTTTTGTTAAACACGATTGGCTGAAAAAATAGCGGAACTTTTAAAATCACAACAACTGAAGTTCACTAAATAATTCCTTTGTTTTTTTGTTAACGAAGATTGGCTGAAATAAAAGCGGAACTCTTGAAATCACAACAACTGAAGGTTAGTAAATAATTCCTTTGTTTTTTGTTAAACACGATTGGCTGAAATAAAAGCAAAACTTTTAAAAGCACAACAACTGAATGTCAGTGAATAATTCTTTGTTTTTTTTTGTTAAACAGGATTGGCTGAAATAAAAGCAGAAGTTTTAAAATCACAACAACTGAAGGTCAGTAAATAATTCCTTTGTTTTTTTTGTTAAACACGATTGCCTGAAACAAAAGTGGAACTCTCAAAATAACAACAACTGAAGGTCAGTAAATAATCCCTTTGTTTTTTTTTTGTTAAGCACGATTGGCTGAAATAAAAGCGGAACTTTTAAAATCCCGACAACTGAAGGTCAGTAAATAATTCCTTTTGTTTTTTTGTTAAACACGATTGGCTGAAATAGAATCAGAAATTTTAAAATCGCAACAACAGAAATTCACTAAATAATTCCCTTTTGTTTTATTGTTAAACACGATTAACTGAAACAAAAGCTGAATTTTTAAAATCACAGAAACTGAAGGTCAGTAAATAATTCCTTTGTTTTTTTTTCTTAAACACGATTGGTTGAAATAAAAGTGGAACTCTTAAAATCAAAACAACTGAAGGTCAGTAAATAATTCCTTTTGTTTTTTTAAGCGCGATTGGTTGAAATAAAAGTGGAACTCTTAAAATCACAGCAACTGAAGGTCATTAAATAATTCCTTTGTTTTTTTTTAAACATAAAAGCGGATTTTTTAAAATCACAACAACTGAAGGTCAATAAATAATTCTTTTGTTTTTTTGTTAAACGCGATTGACTGAAATAAAAGCGGAACTCTTAAAATCACAACAACTGAAGGTCAGTGAATAATTCCTTTGTTTTTTTCTTAAACATGATTGGTTGAAATAAAAGCGGAACTCTGAAAATCAAAACAACTGAAGGTCAGTAAATAATTCCTATGTTTTTTTGTTAAACACGATTGGCTGAAACAATAGCGTAACTTTTAAAATCACAACAACTGAAGTTCACTAAATAATTCCTTTGTTTTTTTGTTAACGAAGATTGGCTGAAATAAAAGCGGAACTCTTGAAATCACAACAACTGAAGGTCAGTAAATAATTCCTTTGTTTTTTGTTAAACACGATTGGCTGAAATAAAAGCAAAACTTTTAAAAGCACAACAACTGAATGTCAGTGAATAATTCTTTGTTTTTTTTTGTTAAACAGGATTGGCTGAAATAAAAGCAGAAGTTTTAAAATCACAACAACTGAAGTTCAGCAAATAATTCCTTTGTTTTTTTTTGTTAAACAGGATTGGCTGAAATAAAAGCGGATGTTTTAGAATCACAATAACTGAAGGTCAGTAAATAATTCCTTTGTTTTTTTTGTGAAACACGATTGCCTGAAACAAAAGTGGAACTCTTAAAATAACAACAACTAAAGGTCAGTAAATAATTCCTTTGTTTGTTTTTTTTGTTAAGCACGATTGGCTGAAATAAAAGCGGAACTTTTAAAATCCCGACAACTGAAGGTCAGTAAATAATTCCTTTTGTTTTTTTGTTAAACACGATTGGCTGAAATAGAATCAGAAATTTTAAAACCACAACAACAGAAATTCACTAAATAATTCCCTTTTGTTTTATTGTTAAACACAATTGGCTGAAACAAAAGCGGAATTTTTAAAATCACAGAAACTGAAGGTCAGTAAATAATTCCTTTGTTTTTTTTCTTAAACACGATTGGTTGAAATAAAAGTGGAACTCTTAAAATCAAAACAACTGAAGGTCAGTAAATAATTCCTATTTTTTTTAAACACTATTGGCTGAAACAAAAGTAGAGCTTTTAAAATCACAACAACTGAAGTTCATTAAATAATTCCTTTGATTTTTTGTTAAACACGATTGGCTGAAATAAAAGCGGAATTCTTAAAATCACAACAACTGAATGTCAGTAAATAATTCTTTTGTTTTTTTGTTAAACACGATTTGCTGAAATAAAAGCGGATCTTTTGAAATCAGAACAACTGAAGGTCAGTTAATAATTCCTTTTTCTTGTAAACACGATTGGCTGAAAAAAAAGCAAAACTTTTAAAAGCACAACTGAAGGTCAGTGAATAATTCTTTGTTTTTTTTTGTTAAACAGGATTGGCTGAAATAAAATTGTATGTTTTAGAATCAAAACAACTGAAGGTCAGCAAATAATTCCTTTTGTTTTTTTTTTGTTAAACACGATTGGCTGAAATAAAAAAAAGAACTTTTAAAAACACAACAAATGAAGGTAAGTTAATAATTCCTTTTGTTTTTTTTTGTTAAACACTTTTGTCTTAAATAAACGCGGACCTCTTAAAATCACAACTGATGTACTGAAATTGTTTCCTTTTTTTTTTGTTAAAAGCAATTGACTTAAATAGAAGCGGAACTCTTAAAATATCAACAGCATAAGGTCATTAATTGATTCATTTGTTTTTTTGATAAAAACGATTGGCTTAAACAAAAGCGGAACTTTAAAAATCACAACAAATGAGGGTCAGTATATAACTCCTTTTGTTTTTTTTTGTTAAGCACGATTGGCTGAAACAAAAGCGGAACTTTTAAAATCACAACAGCTGAAGTTCACTAAATAATTCCTTTGTTTTTTTGTTAACGAAGATTGGCTGAAATAAAAGCAGAACTCTTGAAATCACAACACCTGAAGGTCAGTAAATAATTCCTTTGTTTTTTGTTAAACAGGATTGGCTGAAATAAAAGCAAAACTTTTAAAAGCACAACAACTGAATGTTAGTGAATAATTCTTTGTTTTTTTTTTTAAACAGGATTGGCTGGAATAAAAGCGGAAGTTTTAATATCACAACAACTGAAGTTCAGTAAACAATTCCTTTGTTTTTTTTTGTTAAACAGGATTGGCTGAAATAAAAGCGGATGTTTTATAATCACAACAACTGAAGGTCAGTAAATAATTCCTTTTTTTTTTTTTTGTTAAACACGATTGCCTGAAACAAAAGTGGAACTCTTAAAATAACAACAACTGAAGGTCAGTAAATAATTCCTTTGTTTTTTTTTGTTAAGTACGATTGGCAGAAATAAAAGCGGAACTTTTAAAATCCCAACAACTGAAGGTCAGTAAATAATTCCTTTTGTTTTTTTGTTAAACACGATTGGCTAAAATAGAATCAGAACATTTAAAATCACAACAACTGAAATTCACTAAATAATTCCCTTTTGTTTTATTGTTAAACACGATTGGCTGAAACAAAAGCGGAATTTTTTAAATCACAGAAACTGAAGGTCAGTAAATAATTCCTTTGTTTTTTTTCTTAAACACGATTGGTTGAAATAAAAGCGGAATTCTTAAAATCAAAACAACTGAAGGTCAGTAAATAATTCCTATTTTTTATTAAACACGATTGGCTGAAACAAAAGCAGAACTTTTAAAATCACAACAACTGAAGTTCATTAAATAATTCCTTTGATTTTTTGTTAAACACGATTGGCTGAAATAAAAGCGGATTTTTTAAAATCACAACAAGTGAAGGTCAATAAATAATTCCTTTGTTTCTTTGTTAAACACGATTGACTGAAATAAAAGCGGAACTCTTAAAATCACAACAACTGAAGGTCAGTGAATAATTCCTTTGTTTTTTTCTTAAACACGATTGGTTGAAATAAAAGCGGAACTCTTAAAATCAAAACAACTGAAGGTCAGTAAATAATTCCTATGTTTTTTTGTTAAACACGATTGGCTGAAACAAAAGTGGAACTTTTAAAATCACAACAACTGAAGTTCACTAAATAATTCCTTTGTTTTTTTGTTAACGAAGATTGGCTGAAATAAAAGCGGAACTCTTGAAATCACAACAACTGAAGGTCAGTAAATAATTCCTTTGTTTTTTGTTAAACACGATTGGCTGAAATAAAAGCAAAACTTTTAAAAGCACAACAACTGAATGTCAGTGAATAATTCTTTTTTTTTTTTTTTAAACAGGATTGGCTGAAATAAAAGCGGAAGTTTTAAAATCACAACAACTGAAGTTCAGCAAATAATTCCTTTGTTTTTTTTTGTTAAACAGGATTGGCTGAAATAAAAGCGGATGTTTTTCACAACAACTGAAGGTCAGTAAATAATTCATTTGTTTTTTTTTGTTAAACACGATTGCCTGAAACAAAAGTGGAACTCTTAAAATAACAACAACTGAAGGTCAGTAAATAATTCCTTTGTTTTTTTTTTTGTTAAGCACGATTGGCTGAAATAAAAGCGGAACTTTTAAAATCCCGACAACTGAAGGTCAGTAAATAATTCCTTTTGTTTTTTTGTTAAACACGATTGGCTGAAATAGAATCAGAAATTTTTAAATCACAACAACAGAAATTCACTAAATAATTCCCTTTTGTTTTATTATTAAACACGATTGGCTGAAACAAAAGCGGAATTTTTAAAATCACAGAAACTGAAGGTCAGTAAATAATTCCTTTGTTTTTTTTCTTAAACACGATTGGTTGAAATAAAAGTGGAACTCTTAAAATCAAAACAACTGAAGGTCAGTAAATAATTCCTTTTGTTTTTTTAAGCGCGATTGGTTGAAATAAAAGTGGAACTCTTAAAATCACAGCAACTGAAGGTCAGTAAATAATTCCTTTGTTTTTTTTTAAACATAAAAGCGGATTTTTTAAAATCACAACAACTGAAGGTCAATAAATAATTCCTTTGTTTTTTTGTTAACGAAGATTGGCTGAAATAAAAGCCGAACTCTTGAAATCACAACAACTGAAGGTCAGTAAATAATTCCTTTGTTTTTTGTTAAACACGATTGGCTGAAATAAAAGCAAAACTTTTAAAAGCACAACAACTGAATGTCAGTGAATAATTTTTTTTTTTGTTAAACAGGATTGGCTGAAATAAAAGCAGAAGTTTTAAAATCACAACAACTGAAGTTCAGCAAATAATTCCTTTGTTTTTTTTTGTTAAACAGGATTGGCTGAAATAAAAGCGGATGTTTTAGAATCACAACAACTGAAGGTCAGTAAATAATTCCTTTGTTTTTTTTGTGAAACACGATTGCCTGAAACAAAAGTGGAACTCTTAAAATAACAACAACTGAAGGTCAGTAAATAATTCCTTTGTTTTTGTTTTTTTTTGTTAAGCACGATTGGCTGAAAAAAAAGCGGAACTTTTAAAATCCCGACAACTGAAGGTCAGTAAATAATTCCTTTTGTTTTTTTGTTAAACACGATTGGCTGAAATAGACTCAGAAATGTTAAAATCACAACAACAGAAATTCACTAAATAATTCCCTTTTGTTTTATTGTTAAGCACGATTGGCTGAAACAAAAGCGGAATTTTTAAAATCACAGAAACTGAAGGTCAGTAAATAATTCCTTTGTTTTTTTTCTTAAACACGATTGGTTGAAATAAAAGTGGAACTCTTAAAATCAGAACAACTGAAGGTCAGTAAATAATTCCTATTTTTTTAAACACGATTGGCTTAAACAAAAGTAGAACTTTTAAAATCACAACAACTGAAGTTCATTAAATAAGTCCTTTGATTTTTTGTTAAACACGATTGGCTGAAATAAAAGCGGAACTCTTAAAATCACAACAACTGAATGTCAGTAAATAATTCTTTTGTTTTTTTGTTAAACACGATTTGATGAAATAAAAGCGGATCTTTTGAAATCAGAACAACTGAAGGTCAGTTAATAATTCCTTTTTTTGTAAACACGATTGGCTGTAATAAAAGCAAAACTTTTAAAAGCACAACAACTGAAGGTCAGTGAATAATTCTTTGTTTTTTTTGTTAAACAGGATTGGCTGAAATAAAATTGGATGTTTTAGAATCAAAACAACTGAAGGTCAGCAAATAATTCCTTTTGTTTTTTTTTTGTTAAACACGATTGGCTGAAATAAAAAAAGAACTATTAAAATAACAACAACTGAAAGTCATTAAATAATTCCTTTTTTTTTTTTGTTAAACAATTTTGGCTGAAAAAAAAGCGGAACTCTTAAAATAACAAAAACTTAAGTTAATTAATTGATTCCTTTTTTTTTTGTTAAACACGATTGGCTGAAACAAAAGCGGAACTTTTAAAATCACAACAACTGAAGGTCATTAAATGATTCCTTTGTTTTTTTGATAAACACGATTGGCTGAAAAAAAAGCGGAACTTTAAAAATCACAACAAATGAGGGTCAGTATATAACTCCTTTTGTTTTTTTTTGTTAAGCACGATTGGCTGAAACAAAAGCGGAACTTTTAAAATCACAACAACTGAAGTTCACTAAATAATTCCTTTGTTTTTTTGTTAACGAAGATTGGCTGAAATAAAAGCGGAACTCTTGAAATCACAACACCTGAAGGTCAGTAAATAATTCCTTTGTTTTTTGTTAAACACGATTGGCTGAAATAAAAGCAAAACTTTTAAAAGCACAACAACTGAATGTTAGTGAATAATTCTTTGTTTTTTTTGTTAAACAGGATTGGCTGGAATAAAAGCGGAAGTTTTAAAATCACAACAACTGAAGTTCAGTAAATAATTCCTTTGTTTTTTTTTGTTAAACAGGATTGGCTGAAATAAAAGCGGATGTTTTAGAATCACAACAACTGAAGGTCAGTAAATAATTCCTTTTGTTTTTTTGTTAAACACGATTGGCTGAAATAGAATCAGAACATTTAAAATCACAACAACTGAAATTCACTAAATAATTCCCTTTTGTTTTATTGTTAAACACGATTGGCTGAAACAAAAGCGGAATTTTTTAAATCACAGAAACTGAAGGTCAGTAAATAATTCCTTTGTTTTTTTTCTTAAACACGATTGGTTGAAATAAAAGCGGAATTCTTAAAATCAAAACAACTGAAGGTCAGTAAATAATTCCTATTTTTTATTAAACACGATTGGCTGAAACAAAAGCAGAACTTTTAAAATCACAACAACTGAAGTTCATTAAATAATTCCTTTGATTTTTTGTTAAACATGATTGGCTGAAATAAAAGCGGATTTCTTAAAATCACAACAACTGAAGGTCAATAAATAATTCCTTTGTTTTTTTGTTAAACACGATTGACTTAAATAAAATCGGAACTCTTAAAATCACAACAACTGAAGGTCAGTGAATAATTCCTTTGTTTTTTTCTTAAACACGATTGGTTGAAATATAAGCGGAACTCTTAAAATCAAAACAACTGAAGGTCAGTAAATAATTCCTTTTGTTTTTTTAAGCGCGATTGGTTGAAATAAAAGTGGAACTCTTAAAATCACAGCAACTGAAGGTCAGTAAATAATTCCTTTGTTTTTTTTTAAACATAAAAGCGGATTTTTTAAAATCACAACAACTGAAGGTCAATAAATAATTCCTTTGTTTTTTTGTTAACGAAGATTGGCTGAAATAAAAGCCGAACTCTTGAAATCACAACAACTGAAGGTCAGTAAATAATTCCTTTGTTTTTTGTTAAACACGATTGGCTGAAATAAAAGCAAAACTTTTAAAAGCACAACAACTGAATGTCAGTGAATAATTTTTTTTTTTGTTAAACAGGATTGGCTGAAATAAAAGCAGAATTTTTAAAATCACAACAACTGAAGTTCAGCAAATAATTCCTTTGTTTTTTTTTGTTAAACAGGATTGGCTGAAATAAAAGCGGATGTTTTAGAATCACAACAACTGAAGGTCAGTAAATAATTCCTTTGTTTTTTTTGTTAAACACTATTGCCTGAAACAAAAGTGGAACTATTAAAATAACAACAACTTAAGGTCATTAAATAATTCCTTTTTTTTTTTTTTTTTTTGTTAAGCACGATTGGCTGAAATAAAAGCGGAACTTTTAAAATCCCGACAACTGAAGGTCAGTAAATAATTCCTTTTGTTTTTTTGTTAAACACGATTGGCTGAAATAGACTCAGAAATGTTAAAATCACAACAACAGAAATTCACTAAATAATTCCCTTTTGTTTTATTGTTAAGCACGATTGGCTGAAACAAAAGCGGAATTTTTAAAATCACAGAAACTGAAGGTCAGTAAATAATTCCTTTGTTTTTTTCTTAAACACGATTGGTTGAAATAAAAGTGGAACTCTTAAAATCAGAACAACTGAAGGTCAGTAAATAATTCCTATTTTTTTAAACACGATTGGCTGAAACAAAAGTAGAACTTTTAAAATCACAACAACTGAAGTTCATTAAATAAGTCCTTTGATTTTTTGTTAAACACGATTGGCTGAAATAAAAGCGGAACTCTTAAAATCACAACAACTGAATGTCAGTAAATAATTCTTTTGTTTTTTTGTTAAACACGATTTGATGAAATAAAAGCGGATCTTTTGAAATCAGAACAACTGAAGGTCAGTTAATAATTCCTTTTTTTGTAAACACGATTGGCTGTAATAAAAGCAAAACTTTTAAAAGCACAACAACTGAAGGTCAGTGAATAATTCTTTGTTTTTTTTGTTAAACAGGATTGGCTGAAATAAAATTGGATGTTTTAGAATCAAAACAACTGAAGGTCAGCAAATAATTCCTTTTGTTTTTTTTTGTTAAACACGATTGGCTGAAATAAAAAAAGAACTATTAAAATCACAACAACTGAAAGTCAGTAAATAATTCCTTTTGTTTTTTTTTTAAACACGATTGGCTGAAATAAAATTAGAACTCTTAAAATAACAACAACTGAAGGTCAGTAAATATTTCCTTTGTTTTTTGCTAAACACGATCGGCTGAAACAAAAGAGGAAGTGTTAAAATCACAACAACTGATGATCAGTAATTAATTCCTTTGTTTTTTTGATAAACACGATTGGCTGAAACAAAAGCGGAACTTTAAAAATCACAACCAATGAGGGTCAGTATATAACTCCTTTTGTTTTTTTTGTTAAGCACTATTGGCTGAAACAAAAGCGGAACTTTTAAAATCACAACAACTGAAGTTCACTAAATAATTCCTTTGTTTTTTTGTTAACGAAGATTGGCTGAAATAAAAGCGGAACTCTTGAAATCACAACACCTGAAGGTCAGTAAATAATTCCTTTGTTTTTTGTTAAACACGATTGGCTGAAATAAAAGCAAAACTTTTAAAAGCACAACAACTGAATGTCAGTGAATAATTCTTTGTTTTTTGTTAAACAGGATTGGCTGGAATAAAAGCGGAAGTTTTAAAATCACAACAACTGAAGTTCAGTAAATAATTCCTTTGTTTTTTTTTGTTAAACAGGATTGGCTGAAATAAAAGCGGATGTTTTAGAATCACAACAACTGAAGGTCAGTAAATAATTCCTTTTGTTTTTTTGTTAAACACGATTGGCTGAAATAGAATCAGAACTTTTAAAATCACAACAACTGAAATTCACTAAATAATTCCCTTTTGTTTTATTGTTAAACACGATTGGCTGAAACAAAAGCGGAATTTTTTAAATCACAGAAACTGAAGGTCAGTAAATAATTCCTTTGTTTTTTTTCTTAAACACGATTGGTTGAAATAAAAGCGGAATTCTTAAAATCAAAACAACTGAAGGTCAGTAAATAATTCCTATTTTTTATTAAACACGATTGGCTGAAACAAAAGCAGAACTTTTAAAATCACAACAACTGAAGTTCATTAAATAATTCCTTTGATTTTTTGTTAAACATGATTGGCTGAAATAAAAGCGGATTTCTTAAAATCACAACAACTGAAGGTCAATAAATAATTCCTTTGTTTTTTTGTTAAACACGATTGACTTAAATAAAATCGGAACTCTTAAAATCACAACAACTGAAGGTCAGTGAATAATTCCTTTGTTTTTTTCTTAAACACGATTGGTTGAAATATAAGCGGAACTCTTAAAATCAAAACAACTGAAGGTCAGTAAATAATTCCTTTGTTTTTTTTGTTAAACACGATTGGCTGAAACAAAAGCGGAACTTTTAAAATCACAACAACTGAAGTTCACTAAATAATTCCTTTGTTTTTTTGTTAACGAAGATTGGCTGAAATAAAAGCGGAACTCTTGAAATCACAACAACTGAAGGTCAGTAAATAATTCCTTTGCTTTTTGTTAAACACGATTGGCTGAAATAAAAGCAAAACTTTTAAAAGCACAACAACTGAATGTCAGTGAATAATTCTTTGGTTTTTTTGTTAAACAGGATTGGCTGAAATAAAACCGGAAGTTTTAAAATCACAACAACTGAAGTTCAGTAAATAATTCCTTTGTTTTTTTGTTAAACAGGATTGGCTGAAATAAAAGCGGATGTTTTAGAATCACAACAACTGAAGGTCAGTAAATAATTCTTTTGTTTTTTTGTTAAACACGATTGCCTGAAACAAAAGTGGAACTCTTAAAATAACAACAACTGAAGGTCAGTAAATAATTCCTTTGTGTGTTTTTTTTGTTAAGCACGATTGGCTGAAATAAAAGCGGAAATTTGAAAATCCCAACAACTGAAGGTCAGTAAATAATTCCTTTTGTTTTTTTTTGTTAAACACACTTGGCTGAAATAGAATCAGACAACTGAAATTCAGTAAATAATTCCCTTTTGTTTTATTGTTAAACACGATTGGCTGAAAAAAAAGCAGAACTTTTAAAATCACAACAACTGAAGTTCATTAAATAATTCCTTTGATTTTTTGTTAAACACAATTGGCTGAAATAAAAGCGGAACTCTTAAAATCACAACAACTGAAGGTCAGTAAATAATTCTTTTGTTTTTTGTTAAACACGATTTGCTGAAATAAAAGCAGATCTCTTGAAATCAGAACAACTGAAGGTCAGTTAATAATTCCTTTTTTTGGTAATCACGATTGGCTGAAATAAAAGCAAAACTTTTAAAAGCACAACAACTGAAGGTCAGTGAATAATTCTTTGTTTTTTTTTGTTAAAAAGGATTGGCTAAAATAAAATCGGATGTTTTAGAATCACAACAACTGAAGGTCAGAAAATAATTCATTTTGTTTTTTTTTGTTAAGCACGATTGGCTGAAATAAAAAATGCACTATTAAATTAACAACAACTGAATGTAAGTAAATAATTCA